>NW_009934515.1:90007-98041 GCF_000696875.1 Nestor notabilis
GGCAGACTCGTCTGCCCTTCCATGGCCTGGGAAGCATGGCCTAAGGGACACGAGTTTAGCAGCAGAGCCAGGTGGGACAGAGCAGGATTCCGGGAGTAGCAGGAGGTCAGTAGCACGCTCCATGAGCATGGTGGGAGCTGTCAGTAACTGGGTTCTTTGCCTTCTCATCACGTTAAATGGGGAGAGCAGCTTGGCTGGCTGGTGCTTGATTGATGCACATTAACTGACACCACTCAGAAAATGCTATCACTTGCACTGAAGTGGCTTCTCTTGTTTCTCTGAAATAACGCTTTAATAGTTAAGGAACTGCTCAACTACTTGTTGTCTTTCACACCTGAGATCATCAAGCAGTTGCATTTGATGATGTGTTACTAATGATGAATAATTCAGAGCTGTGGTTACTAGGTGGATGCCCTCTGCATTTGCACTGGAGATGAGAATAAAAATAACAAAGCAAAGAGTTCACTTCCCCCTTTTACTCTTGTTACTGAGGAGTCATTATTATGTGGTCATTTCAGAGGCACAATTAGGTAACTTAATGATACGACACCTGCATATTCCTGGTCCTGACAAAATTGTTCATAATTAGGATAAAAATCATCCCCCCTTTCTCATGGCTTGCTGTGAGGCTTCAGTGCACTGGCTTGCAAAGAGGGGAGGCAGGAACCGTGTGTGATCAGTCCGGTGCATTAGCAAATCAAATGGAGGTGAAGTGTCCCTAATCAAGCCCAACATGTTTGTAATTCAGATGACTGATGCCTCCTTCAGCATCTTTCCCCAAGCACGTCAGGCATCAGAGGAAGCATCCAGGCTAAAACTCAACTTGTCTCATTAACCCTTGTCTGGAACATTAACCTCTTCTCTTGCTCCTTAGCTGGTGATCTTTCTTTGCCAGGTTCCATACAAGGATTTGCTGAGTTTTTCAGGTTGGGTTTGGGTTTTGATGGTTGATTTTTTTTTTTTTTTTTTTTATTTTTTTTTTTTTATTTTTTTTTTTTTTTCCTTTTGGGAGGACTTGAGGGGGGGCTGCCATCCAATTATAAAGTTCCTTTATGTGTTCTGTTGGTCTCAGGACCCATGTTTCTATCCCTCTGCATGTCACGACTGGTCTGTAACCACGCATAGTCACTGCGTGTCTCTCAGCCCTCACTGGTTAATTGCCAGAGGAAGGTCTGAGCAAGTTCTGCTCTCCTGTGCTGTGTAAGTTGGGATGAAAAAACGTGTCAATAACTTCCCGCTTGATGAGAAGGTTCTGAACTTGTTTAGTAACAGCCTTTTGAGAACAACACTACCTCTGGCTGAGACTGAAATAGCCAGACATGTCACTCACTTCTCGTCTGTGCTGGCAGAACAGAAACAGGCTTGCCTAGTGTTTCTTGTCCCTTGCCCTCTAACGCTACTCTTGCTCGCAGACAGCAGCATCCCTGCCAGCTCTGAACTGTACTGCGATGTCTGCACTGTTTTGAAGAATCTCTCAGATAATCTCTTGAATGTGTAACCTTTCCCTTTTAACCACAAATTACAAATAGCTAAGCTACTGAATTGCTTGTCTAATGTCCTGCTGCTTTCGATTTTTTTGCTCTCAAGGCACACTTCCTCATCCACACTCATTTCTCGCCCTTGCGTCATCTATTTCTCATTATGCACCTCCCGTTCCAAGTAAAAATTCAGACAGGAAGATCTAAGCCAGGATGCTAAACCTGGAACGAATACTTAGGGAGTGACTTTAAAGGATGGGGAGTACCAGTGATGCATGTTTTCTGTTTGCAGGCTGAGCTCTTATGCAGAGATTAGAGCTCACTGAGCCCTTTGCCTGTAATCCAGCTGCAGTCACAACAGGAGTGCCTGGATGTGTGACAAGAGTAGGTGGGATCAGTTTTAATTTATGTGGAGAAATCTAAAAGGGCATAGAAATAAAATAATAATTAATGTTGAAGTAGGAATTTTTCTTTGCCCAATTGAAGGAAATGTTGCAGGTAAAATTAAGTGCAGCTGATTTCTCCAAATTACAAATCAAGCAGTGAATTGGGTATTAAGATTATGACATTTTCTAAGTGCCTGGGTCTTATGATTCTTCAAACCGATTAGTGAAGTTCAGATGCTCATCACTCCCTTGGCGTGTTAATGCACGTTTTCCTTTTTGGATGCACAGCCAACCTCTTCAGCATTTCACTTTTTACCAGATTAACTTTGCTCTGTGGTATCTGTCGATTTTTGGAATGAGTAAACACAGGAAAATGCAAATAGTTGTGTTGTATTTCATCTTACATTAATCAATTAGGAAATAATATAGATTTTAACTCATCAGAAATGATGGTTTATGGCAGCTCAGATGGTGACTTCAAAGCAAGTGGGATGGAATTGTTTAAAGAAACTTCACAGGCTTTTGTCAGGTGTACTTTTCCCCATCTCTGAGGAGGCTGAAGTTTATTATTTGGAATGAAAGGGTTTCTATATTTATTTTTTTTTATTCATACGGAAATAAAGTAACACAAAACTTGAGAGCAACACTCATTTCAAGTTACTAAAATGTAGAACAAGGAAAAACCGTTCTAAACTAAAGCTAAAAAGAGTTACGTATGTGGCAAAGAGTAAGACTACACTATGGATCAGAAGTAAATGTGCTGCTGTGATATCCCAAGAAAAGGTAAAGCAGAAATTGGTATATGTACCTGTGACTGTCCTTGTGCTTGCATTCCAAGTGCTCTGTCCAGCACTGAGCTGGGGTTATACTGCAGAACAGAATAATGCAGAAATCCTGCGATGCTCTCAAATAAGTTTTGCTAAGCTTTAGGAAAGTAGATATGAGCTTCCTGACAGAAAATCTAGGTAATGTATTCACGTTCATGTATGTATACAGTCAGTTATTCAGCCACTAGATGTCCTAACGCAGAGCTGCAAGCACAGCATGAGCAGCAGTGCACAGAAAGTACAAAGCTGGGACTCTGTATGTAGATGATCAGTTTTTAGCCTGTGTGCTCTCAATTCCTAGAATACTGCTGAAGAGGCTGTGAAACAACTGAGAATGAAACTATTTGTGGAAGGCTTATGTGCAGGCTGTGGCTGGCTGATTAATTGCCATCATACATGTAGGTTACGATACTGGTGTAGCAGATGCTATGGCAGCTCAGTCTGTTAGGGATTGTCTGTTAGGGATATGTGCCATGTGGCTGGTTCCACTATTGTATCTTGCTGCTAAATATTTCTGTTGTACTTGGGGTACTAGGTCCTACTGCTTTGTAAGATTTTACAACGTCGTGTAAAGATCCAGACCCAGGTTGTCAGTGCTCAGAGCTGCCTGCACGATGTGCACAGTGAAAACAGGTTGCAAACAGGCATTCCGTGCCTAGGAAGGACTTCTGGGGCAGACCTTGTTGCAGCGATGGAGAAATGGTTGGACAGAACTAATATCTGGGCATTATATCTTACTGCAGGCCTGGCAGAGTGCATTCTTTAAAAGGGGGAGAGATGAGGGACTGTGTTCTTTATGAGTCAGGCGATCCAAACACAAACATCTCACTAACACATCCAGCTCTCTGTTTTGTTCAGAGAGAGCCCTTCAGGATAGCAGAGGGGCATCTGCAGACCATCATAAACTTGAGGCCATAGGAGAAAGAACAGGCTGAATTTCAGCTGTGTTTCTGCATATTCATGATGTGGATGCTATACTCATCCATTATCTCCATGCATGTTTGGTGCATAAGAATGGCTTTGCTGGTCAGGCTGAGTGGAGCACTAGATGCTCGGGTAAACCAAGTACAGCGTTCTTTTCGTGCTCTCATCTTTCAGTCACTGGTGAATGGGCTCTTCTGAGATTGCTTATACAATATGGTAGGTTTAATATTCACTGATGTGCTTACTGCCTGTGAAGTTGGCTAATTCCTTTTGAGCCCTGCTCTCGTGCCCTCTGGGATTGCTTTATAAAATATGCATGTACAGGACTGTGATAAAGATCTCCACAACTAAAAATACCTCAGGCTTAAGTTAGTCTTCATCTAACTGGTACAGAGCACATCTGTATGGTACGGCAAGCACTCCTTTTACATTTGAGCAACCCAAATACAGGCCCTGTTGTAAAAATATGTCAAACTCAAAATCAAGCCATAACTGCTGTGAGCAAGTAGTATCCTGAATCACACTGTGGAATATGGGGATCCTTAAACACAGTAATACCATCTTGTACTTCCTGCACAGCCTTGGGCTGGGAGCGTGTATTACAGCAGCTCTCCTGTCCTTCAGCAATTAATTTAGATTAGATTTAGACAGAAGAAGCACATTGCTTGTGTCCTGTGTTAGGTGTGTGCAGTGGAGAGAGAAACAAGATGTTTTTCTTTCTCCTGACACACGCACACCCAGGTCTTCAGACCCAACAAATGCTGTCTCAGTACAGAGGGGTGTGGAGACCTACCAGAGGAGGAATTTAGTCCACATTACCTTTGCTACGTGGAGGTGTGATTAATCATTTGAGCCCAGATTTTCCCTTCTTCTTGCATTATGACATACAGGTCCCTTCTTTAGTTGGATGTTATGAAATAAAAGGCCAGATTGAATGGAATGTGCTTTGAGGTCAAAGGCTTGTCCCTACATTGTTTCTGTGTGTAATCAGACTGTGAGCTGACAGGTATCAGAGCATCCTCACAATTACAACTCCTCCAGGTGGGTTGGATCATTTTTCGGATCTCATTTTGTTTCAGGTGCTCTTGTAAGGGAAGGAGAGAGAAGGGGAAGGATAAATGTTGGAAATATGCTAAAAGTGAGTAGGATTTTCTTTTATTATTGGCTTCTGTCACTGCTACTGAGCCCATTCAGAGTGCTTCACATGGTTGTCTGCTTATGTGTTGTTACAGTTGGGTGTTCTTGCTTGCTCCTGAATTATTTACCTGTTGTACAGATGTGATACTTGTATTGGAGCCAGCTGATATGTGTCTTACGTTCTCTGTGATACACATAAATGGTTTAGATGCATTTATTCTCTTTTTATCATTATATACATTATGTGTAGCAGTGGTACATTCTATTGGATGCCTGTGCCGTTGCAGGTATGTTTTTACCTGCAGAAGTTGGAAAAGGAAGCAGCTTCATCTGCTCCTGAAAGCAATGACCTCCCCCAGCCTGTTATCACGCTCAGGTGATGTGGTTTCTGATTTATTGCACATCACAGGTGGGTTACTCCAAGGTCATACATCAAAGAAGAAACAAAATGTAATCACCTGCTTGCAAATCTTTATGTTCCACTGGAGATGGAGACTGAAAGCACCTTTGCAAACTCAGCTGGAACATTCTGCTGAGCTTCCACGGTGGAGGAGGTGATTTATTTCTTATTCTTCACCCCCTTCAGGCTGTAGCTGTGTGGCTTATTGAAAATTATTAGGGTATTGATGTATTCTAGCTAGAAAAATTTACTTTATAGTTGTAAAGTGCTGTGTGTTTAATAAGCTAATGTGGTTGAAGAGTGTAGAAATCTCTTTAGCAACCAGCTCAGTGACACAGTATGAGATGGAACCTGAGATGTAGAAAAAACCATGCTCAGAAGCATCTGTCGATGAGGTGGTGGCAGAGCTGAAGACCAGAGCTGAGGCTTTTGGCTCCAGGTTCTGCTCCTCCCATAGGCACTTTGCTGCTCTCTGGACAGGTGGTTGCTGTGATCAAGGTGCTCAAGAAAGTTGCTTTAGTTTTGTTTATTTCTCCCTTTCGATTTCTGTTCCACATCCTTTTTTCAGCAGCTGCATCAAACTTTAGACTCTCAGATTCTAGGAAATAAAGACTCCCCCATGTGGAATATGGACTTTGTCAGAAAAAGGAATATTGCTCATTGCAAAGTTTAACCCTTGAAGCACTAGGGATGAACAGGTATCTTCTTTGCAGCATTTTCAGCTTCCCCGTTCATTTTTCTCCATCTGTCTCCATTAATCCTCTTTGTCTGGATCCCCCATTGGATCCTCTTTCAACCTGGCTCCCACCCTGCTATCAAAGGTAGATTCTTGCTTTCCCTGTGACTTTCCTCTTGTTAAAACACTTTAAATAGCCTCCAGTCACACAAACACAGCAGCATGTTGGACTGCCATGTCCAGAGCTTTGGTGCTGTACGTTATCAGTGTGCATTGGTGCTTAGAGAAGGTGTAGCTTCACCTTTAGCTGCATTCCACCAGCTCAGAAACTGCTGCATCCTTCCCCACCCTGAGAGTTTGTCTTTGTGGCATATTGTGCTTATTTGTGTTTCCAAGTGCACTGATTGAAGTTACCAGCTGTTGTCCTTTTTTCCTACTTTTGCTCTCTTCTTCCCCGTCATATTTGCGTTACAGAGAACTTGATATTTTTAGCTGAAGCGCCAAATATGGGCTCGGTGGCGTAGGCAAAAATAGATAATTAGTTGGGCTTGAAGCAGAAGTGGCTGTATGTATGTGCTAGAAACCAGGGCTGGCATGGTAAGGCTTTAAAGGGAAGATGCTCAGTGCTCTGCCGTGTGAATACTTGCCTGTGTAGCCTCCTAGTTCTGTCCTTGATGGTTTGTTTTGGTTTGTTTTCCTTTTGGAGCCCACTGAATATGGAGAATGACTTAAAAGGCTGTTGAAGAAAATGTATTTCTATGTATATTTGCTCTTTGCCTTTGCAGCTCTGCTCTTCATTGTGAGCTGAAGTCTGGCAAACGCATGATAGAAAGGGAATAAGAGATCTTCTGATGTGATGGTCTCGGATATTGATTTTTTTCCTCTTAAAACTCTGTTTACAAATTCCTTTTGCTTTAATTCTTTGTTTCCTCCTGGACACAGCACAAAGCTGGCCTGCAAGAGCACCAACAGATAAGCCTTTTTCTTAAGTGTATTCAACTAATCCAGCTGCATGTTTCCAGAAGTTAAGTCAGGGATTTTAGAAACACTTTGTACATGGTAGCTGACTCCCCTCAAACTTGACGTGTGCTTGAAGCTGGGGTAGAGTGAACTTGGTGCAATTGCTCAAGGTATGGATGGGAATAAACCCCATGACTCCTAGGATCTTGGCACCTAATGAAAATGGAGCTTATTTCCAAAAGAAAGGGAAATGGAGAACAAATGCAGTGTTTCAGAGGTATTTCCTTGAGTGGGTCCAGAGGAGGCCATTGGGACTGGAGCAGCTCTGCTTTGGAGATGGGCTGAGAGAGGTGGGCTTGTTCAGCCTGGGGAAGAGAAGGCTTCTTAAGGGGAGGCCTTAGAGCAGCTTGATACAAACATGATCCACTTGTCCTTGTGGTGTGGCAGGATCTCATGGTGAGATACTTCAATAATCTCAAATCTCATTTTGTACCTTTTCCTGCTTCATTCCTGCACTTTTCCTATCTCATTGACACACCACATCTCCCTCTGGCATTTTTGCTTTCCTCTCCCTCTCTGCCCCCTGATCCCTGTGGTAAAGAAACACAGGATTTCAGGAATTAGAGCAGTGTTGGCCATGTGTGAGGATAGAGTTTGGGGAAGAACTGGTGTTCCTGTGACTGAAAGTTACTCCTCTAGCAACTTACCTCCTCTTCAGCTGGTACCTGTGTTTTTGAAGTTACTCATTGAATCTGTTCAGAGCAGAACAGCACCAAACTGGTCATTTTTTGGCCTTACTTGCTTGGGTGAGCCGTGCATCCTCCTCAGGTGTGCAATAATACTTATATGCAATTAGCTGGGGGGGGCAGGGAAAGTGAAACAGTGACACTGCTGGTAAGAAGCAGCATTTTTGATCACCAAACCATGCGGTGTTAAATAAAGACGCGCAAAACGGGTTTGCTTTGGGTGGGGGGTGGCTGCTGTAGCATTTCCCTCTCACCCCCGTTAACGGCAGTACTTGTGCCCAAAGGTGTGGATTTAACACAATGGGGGAGTGTGTGTAGAAGCGCCGCGGGGGGAGTTCCGCTCCCCGCGTAAAGCCGTGCTTGGCTCGCGCGTTTTACGCGCTCGGTTTTGGCGCAGCAAAGTTGGGGCGAGCCCGCGCCCATCGCTGCGGGGTGTGGGGGGGAGGGTGATGTTGTCGCGGGTTCCCGATCCCGTCGGGCGTTACCCGCGCCCCGGGGCT
>NW_009934516.1:0-81735 GCF_000696875.1 Nestor notabilis
GGGACAGCGTCGCCTTCCTGGTGTCGGTCCTTTTCCCGCTGCTGCTGTCTCGGTGTCGTGTCCCCCCGCCGCATCCCCGTGGAATGCACCCCCCTGAAACCCTGGTGTGAAGGCCGGCAACCGGAGAGAGGAGAGGGGCTTTGATAGCTGAGATAGCGAGGAGTGGGGTGCAGGGATACGGCCGTCTTGACCACATCCTGCCTCGCAGTGTCATGGGATAGATAGACCTTTTACACCGGGTTACGTGACTTGATGCACCGGGATTTGTGTCTTCTGCTGTCATACTGGCAGTGGGTAAATACCCAAGCTTGTGGTTTGAAATGGAGAAGATCTGGTGTCTTGCTCCACATCAGTAAAACCTGACTTATGGATTGCTGTAAGAAATATCAGAACAGGTCTTGTGTTCCAGGGCTTGTATTCCTTGTGGTTTTGCTAACACTTTCAATAAGAAAAATGGTATTGAACAGGGTATTGGATTTTTTTTTTTTAAGTGAAGAAAAGACTTTTAATCGAGAGAAAGATGGTGGTAAAATAATTTCCTGCATTAAAGTTGTGACAATAGATAACTTACTGACAGGACCAAAAAAGACTAATGAAAAGAAGGCAGCACAAGCATAGATGTTGGCAAATAGCTTTTAATAAATAGATCATGCTGGTAATGCCGTCGCGGAATGGAAAATAGAAAATATGTAATACTTTACACCAGAAGACTGCAATCATACTGAAGCATTTATGGGCATTTCATTCTTCTGTACTATTTCTAGTGAGGCATGGTTTTAGGAAGAAGGCAGGAAAAAGCTAGTGGAATGAAATGTGGCATAATTTAGTCCATCTTTCCCTGGATAAACCTACTTACATTGCTGAGACAGCAGATCTTATCAAAGAAGGAAATGTAGATATTTCATAGTTTGAACATAAATCAAATTTTTAAGTGCAACCTGGAAATTCTGTGGTGGAACAGGAGAAGATGGGAATGCGAAAGTAAGGGACAGACTGAAAGAGATGTCGTAGGATATTTCAGAAGAGGTTAGCTGGAAGGAGAACTGAGGAAGTGTGTTTGGAATAACCATTGTTAATAAATTCCATTTCTGACTTAAGCACGAAAGATCTCTGGGCCAGTTTAATTTGCTGCTAATTCAAGATACCATCAATTGATTAGGATTTTGTATAAAAGGAATTAAATGACCATGAGGTGTAGCATATTGTTACTTCATTGTTTGGTATAATAGATAAGACTTCCTGGATGCGTGTTAGCTCATCACAGGAGGGTTGAAAGCCATTGAAAAGTAATGGATAAAAGGCCACAAAGTATTAAATAATCTGTGTGAAGGAGCATTTAATAAAATGTTGCCTAAGCTATTCAGGAACTCAAATCATAGTGACATACACCATTAAACATCTGTATTGTCTTCTAAGCCAGTATAAATTCTTTTCATAGGCTGGGAACTCCTGAATTCTTGGGTCTCTTAAATGTAGCAGTTACTCTCAGTAAAAATTTATTTAATGAAAAATTTCTGGGGTGGTGAAACAAAACACCACCACCATGACTGAGTAGCCAGTGTTTCTGTTTGTAAGCTATGCCTAAGCATGTTTGGTTGGGGTTTTTTACTTATGAAATTAATTTGCTGGATATCATCTCATTATGAACCTTGTTTTCCCCAGCACTGTGTTCATATGCTTGCACTTTGATTGCGTAGGCACTGAAATTTAGAAACATAAAACAAGTGCAACTATTGCCTTAAGAAAAGGCATTGGCTTACTGAATGTAGTGCAGAAAACCTACAAGTTCCCATATGTAGCCTCAAATCAGAAAGATTTTTTAAGCCATCTGTGTCATATATCTCAATCCTTTTCTGAGATGGTAGAAAATTGGCAAAAAAACCATTAAAGTCAATTTTACAATTTCATTCTTTCGTCGTGTTGTAAAGCAGGATTTTGGTGCTCTCCCCATTTATTACATGCATTTTGCTGTGTTGTTTCTAGTTACTAATGAGAACATTCACCAATTGCAAGTCTTACTTTGGTTTTTCCTGTTTCCTATTCGGGAATGAGAGATTTTTGCATTAAAATATAACTCAATCCTGTAATAGCCATTTTAAAGCATGACTATTTCAGGCAACGTCTTACATGTTTTGTTTTCTTCTAAGTTCCTTGGCATTTTCAAGTTTGGTTGTTGTTTTTTTTTTCTTTTTTAATAGCGTTTCAGTATTGGAGAGTTATGGTGGTGATGGATCTTTTAGGTTTTGAATTGGGTATCTTCTTATAACAGCTATGAGCTTTCAGATGAACACGTGTAAGTTCTGAAATTATCAAGGAATTCATGCCAAGATCCTCCTTAGTACTTCAGTAAAAATCTCTTTAGTAACTAGGTATTGTGAAATACAACTTCATGTGTGGTATCATTGTACAGTTGGGCTTTTTTTTTCATTGTACATGTTGCTTTTATGTTGTATCAGTGTGATGTGTAGTTCAGATACAGATGAGCAAAAATCTGTAATCATTAAATGACCATGTGTGTGAAGATGTGCCTGGAAGTAAAAGCTTTCAAAGAAACCTCTGCATGTCTGGTTTTTAATAGACTGTTCCAAATACTGGGCAGCGAGGATGAAAATGAATATCAAGAAGTTCTGCAGTTCATTTTATACTGCCAAGCTTAACTCTGAATGAAGGGATGGTAGGGGAGACAGAGCACAAGAAAGTATAATGTTAAAAATGCCACTTTAAACCTTAGTGTTTCATGACATCTCAGTGCTTCAGTTCTCATTCATTCTCCTGTTGATGTGTTCGTATCTCTGTTTGCTCTATGACTTCCATCTAGTTAGGCAGAACCACTCTTAATCATCCATCACTAGTGAAAAAATTTACGGTTGTGTTCCAAATTTTTAAGAAGCCACAGTTCAATGAGCAGCTGTGTTCACCTCTGTGTGAAAAGGGGTTCCTGCTCTGACTAGATTCTGTGAGGTGATTCCATTTACAAAGGCATATAGAGTCTATGGAGATTTCTGGTGGGGGGTTTTTTTCACTTTTTATTATTCTATTCTTCCCCCGGCCCCCCCAGTTAATAAATTGAATTGCCTCATGAAGAAATTTGGCAGATGCCAAGCTAGTTCAAGTTAAGCAGCAGAAGTAGGGCTAGAAGCAGAAGGAAGGGGAGTGGCAGTGTTCAGGGGTAATTCTGTGAGACTCCATGAATGGATCTGCAGCACCTTTGGAACAAAAGTTTCTCTTGTTCTTTTTTGCCTTCTTGGAAGGAAAAATGCTTATGGACCAGACAAATCATCCTGATAGGCAATCAAGTGGACAATTCTGTTCCAAAGTGATAGCTCAGTGCTTCAAGTCTTTAAAATATCTTTTTCCCTCCCCCTGCTTTTCCATAGGCTTATCTTGTTGTTACCATGCAAAGGACAACTTAATGTGCCGTGATGTCTGTGAACAGGTAAGCTTGTTTTAAATTTGGGTTCTCCCCAAGAGTTAAAATTATGCCTTAGACAATGATGTAGCAAGTTTAGGCTTATAAGCAAATGCTTCGTGTGTGAATACTGTGAGTGAATCAAGAGATGTAATATTATCGTTATTTAAATTAGAAAGGTTTAAAACTATAGTCAACTTTCCTTTCATAGTGGAAAACAGGTTCTGCTGAAGTTGAGGAGAAATTGACATAAAAATCTGAAGTCAGGATTTGGACAAGAAGTGCTAAGCACGTAAGGAAATGGGAGGGGTGAAGGTTTTTTACCCCATTTCTGGATCTTTTATGTTTCCAAGTTTTGGGGAATTTAAAATGAAGAACAAGATGTTGGTACTGTTCGTTCTTCCTGTCAGTTCTTGTTTCTTAGCTAAGTATCTAAGATGCTTATTATGATACACAGCTTCGTGAATCCAGCAAAAAACTGCTTGCTTACTCTGTTCATAAGGCGGTAAGAAAGAGCTGTTTGTGCTGGATTCAAGCTTGGAAAATATTTTTCCGTAACTTCTGTTTAGATTTCTACCTTTGGATAGTATGTTGTACAGCTTTGTGTGTATGAATTTATATAAATTTATATCCATAAAATTTTTACATCAGTGAAGCATACATACACATATATACAATTTTTATCCTTACATCATACCTGCTCCCTTTTCTTGTCTTTATTGCCCATTTTGGGGCTATTCAAGTGCTAAACCTGATTATGATCAAGTTTATGTTTATCTGTGATTGTACTAACAAAACTTTTAGTTTAAATTGCCCTTCTCCCTTCCTGATATATTTGTAGAACACAACCAAATTCCCTTTCAGCTTTCCTATTGTTAGGCCAAACAAGGAAAAGTCTTACAGTCTCTTTGCATAACATACTCTCTCAATTCCTATAATTATTGTTGCAGCCCCTCCAGCATAAGTTTCTCTTTGAATACAGGTAAGCAAAACTGTACACGGTATTAAAACCAGAAGTATAGCACTCAGTCTTAAAAACTGTGTTAAAACTTATGTGTAAGTTAGAGAAAGATATCCATATATAAACAAATTTAACTGGCAGGTTTAGTAGCTGCATTTGGAATAATCTGACCAATTCTTTCTTTTGTTCCATTGGTTTGAAATTCCCAGTTTATCACTTGAATTCCTGTTAGTTGTTAGCCATTCATGAGAGGTCTTGGGCTTTTTACTGTCAAATTTCATCCCATCTCTGTTATATTGGTTCTAATTATTGTGTAGAATTTTATGTGGCTTTTGTAAGATATTTGTATCTTTCCTCATCTGGATGATTTATCTCTACTCATATAATCAGCGTATTCAAAGTCTTTGTGGTGAGAGGTCTAGAACAAGTCTAAAGCAAGACTGGCACCCTGGAAATAGTTCTATAAGGAGCTGGCTTACCTCACATCAGACTGGTAGCATCATTTTCTGAATGATTCTTTGATATAGGCCAACAAACTGGCTGTCTACTATTTTTCTACTCATTTTCATGTTCTGTAGCTTAACCATTTTGTGCAGCACAACTGAAATGCTTTGTCTTTGTTGAAACCATTTTGGAATGTATTATTTGATAGATATGCCCTTGTCTTAAACATAAAATTTGTAGGTTTGCATACATGGGAGGGCTACTGTAAGGGAACAGAGTTGGCTGAATGATTTGCCTTTTTCTTTCTTTCTAAACATGTTTTCTAAAATATGTGCCATGCACTTGTTATCTTGTCTGTACCACCACACTGTACCATCCTGGCATAATATACTTAATAATTAAAGAAAAAATATTTTCCTCCTAGTCTTGGTAGTTTGAGCCATAAAACTGAAGTTGCTTGCCGTGGACGGCAGGGGAAGAGAGCAGGCTTGTGCCCCATACTTCTGTTTAGCTAATGCTTAGGGAATGCCAGCAACCAGGGTTTTCAGACAGGTATTTGGGTGTTAACAGAGCCAATTCTTGTGGAGACGGCCAAGCAGGAGGTGCATATGTACTGCTTGAGACTGTGTGCACCTATTAAGTCCAGGAGGACAGTCTATGGCACTGGCTCATGATATGTTGGAGGTCTTGACCCAGAAGGAGCTCTTGAGGAAGAATATATCCATCCAAGTCTTGGGCTGCAGGGAAGGGATGGCCAAGTCTGTCCTTGAATCAGTGGTGTTTAAATTGTGGGAGTCATGCTCTGGTCAGCTTCCTGAACTGTCAGTTAAAGAAGCTGAGGTTAGAAGGATTGCCTCAGTGTACACAGGAGCCAGATGAGCTTTCTGTGGAGAACCAGCAAGGGCAATAGCCTGAATTATGCATTGCATGGCAAGAAGGATCGCTAGAGGCTATGCTTAGTGGAGACTGAAAGTCTGTGGCCCCTGACAGTAGGAAGAAGGTTTTTTGCCTGTTTTTGGATATGCACTTACAGAATAGATTCGGAGGCTCAGAACAGGCAAAGAGGAACAAGCTCCATCAGGGAGCCATCTTGGCCTAATCAACTGGTCGTAAACAGTGCCATCAGGAGACTGAATCCCTTCTGCAAAGGATGGAGGCCCTCATCTGCAAATGAGACTAGCTGTCTGGGATGTTTTGGTTTTTAGGGGCTCAGATCTAGAATGTTGCAGAAATTGCAAGTTTTTTTTGACCCTCAGACTATCACCCATTGGCTGCTCATCTACATGGACACCAGTGGTACTCTTGAGGGAAGCCTTGCATGGGTAAAAGGGTGAAGGGCACAGGAGAACCAGATGGTGTTCTTGATCCTGTCAGTTAAGGAAAAAAGCTTGATTAAGAGTAAGGATTTCTGCTAACTTTAAATTAGTTTCAGATACTTTAAGTGAGCCCTTTGAAAAAGAAAACTAGGATTACAGTTTTTTTCATCAACTAACATGATACAAACATTAATTATTTTGCATTCTTCATAAATATTATTCCAAGCTTAGTTTCAGTATCATCTCCTTTTTTTGATTATTTGATTGAGGCTGTCAGATACCATAAAAGGAATAAGTGGACCTGTCTTTCTTTAATTGTTGCGTTTTTCCTAAGTTTATTTCTGGGAAGTTACACAATGATAAGGTTCCTGGAAGCATTCATCTCTGTACCACGCCAGTGATATATGTCAAGATCCTCCTGCAAGCATAAGAATAGTCCATCCCGATCCTCAGGAAAACATGTTAATGTTTCAGAAGGCTGGTTTGGCTAAACAGAGAAATCATGAACAAGCCTCAATGCAGAAAGGCAGTATAAAGAAGGTAGAAGCAGGGAAGTGTTATAAAAGAAGAATTTACAAACTTTGCTTTTCATAGTGGGAGGACAAGAGAAAGCAGTCATAAATTGAAACTAGAGACTTCTAGATAGCTATACACAGGAACTTTTCCACCATGAAAACAGAAGCTGTGCATTCTCCATTCTTAGGGGTTTTCATTACCTGACTGGATAAAACCATGAACAATATGGCTTGGCTTCATAGTTGACCTTGCTTTGAGCAGGAGGTTGCAATCAGTGATCTTCTGTGATCCCTTCTAACCCAAATTATTTTGTTATTTGATGACTGCAGAATACCCCAAATATTACTGCAGTTCTTTTCTTGCTCTCATTTCTGAAACCAACACTCTTGATCTCGTTTTCGTTTCATGAGTTTATTGTGTTGCAAATTTAGAATAGAACTGTAATATATTTTATGCTTTTGACAGATCTGAAATGCATCCATGATTCAGTTATTCCTGTAGTTTGCAGTTTCATATCCCACATTAATAGGTCTGTTTCCATCCCTTTTGTTGTCCAGTTTCTTGTTTTAGTAAGTGTTTTTCTTAATTGGACTGCTAAAAGAACAAGAACTAACATTAGTGTGGGACCAGGAAACCATTTAAATTGTGCTGAGAGCTCAACTTACATTAACACTTCCATGAAACTTTAAAAAAACAAAACCAAAACAACACCAGAAGGATTGATGAGGTAAAGGTATCTTGTAATAAACTGTGAAAATATTGCTACTGTTACAAGGAACTGAGATGAGCAACCCTACAAAATGGTCTGAAGGACACCTGGGGAAAAAAGATAAAATTACATGATTCAGAATTGTGTATGAAAGTCTATGAGGTAAGGCAAGATTTCTTCCTAAGTATAGCTGTGCAAAGTAATTTAAGTTGGAAGAGTCATTTTGTCTAACTTCTTGCTCAGAGAGATCCTAGCTTCAACATTAAATCGGGTTCATCAGAATCTTGTTAGTCATGCCTTGAACATCCTCAGGGATGAGCTTTCCACAGTGCCTCAGGGGAATCTGTTCCAGCACTTACTCTAATGGTGAAGGGTTTTTTGGGTTGTGGTTTTTTGGTTGGGTTTTTTTGGGGGGTTTTTTTTTGTTTACATCCAGTCAGAATTTCTCTTACTGCACCTTGTTACTTTTGCAGCTCATCTTCCACTGTGCAACTCTGAGAACAGTCTGAATTGTTTTTTCTATAATCCATCTTCAGGTACTAGAAGACAAGAATTTAGTGGTCCCCCACCCTTAACCATTCTTTAGTTTGAACAGATTCTTTTCTCTTGGCCTGTCTTGTTATATCATAGAGTCCAGCATCTTTTGTGGCCTTCTGCTGGACTCTGCAGTTCATCAGTAACGTTCCTTGCCACGGGGGTGGCACAAAACTAGGTTTGGTATTACAGTAGCCTCGTCAGTGCCTAATATTAACCTGCTGGTAGTGTGACTGCTAATGAAGAGCAGTATTCTGTTAGCTCTCAGTGCTGCATTGGTACACTGCTGACCCATGTTCAACTTGTCATCCACCAGGACCCAACACCCTTTGTTGCAAAGCTGGTTTCTAGACAGAGAGCACCCAGCCTATACTGTTGCATGGGGTTAATCCATTTCAGCTGCAAAATTCTGTGTTTACCTTTGCTGAACTGCTTCCGTTTCCTGTCAGCCCATTGCTGCAGCCTGTTGAAATCCGAGTGGCAGCTCCACCCTCCAGTATATGGATAGCAGATCCCAGTTTAGACTCATCTGCATACCTGCTCAGGATTTTTTTCTGTCCCATTCTCTGACTCACGAGTAAAGCCATTTACAGTACTGGTTTGACTCATACCACTTCTAAGTGGCCAGCACTTAGATGTGGAACTGCTAATCTTTGAGTCCTACTGCCCAGGCAGTTTGTTGTCCACCTTGTAATCCACCCATCCTATCCATTTTTCACCGGTTTGGCTCTAAAGACGCCAAAAGATAAAGATGGTGTGGGACCATGCAAAAACCTTTTTAAAGTCAAAGTAGGCAACATAGTGTTCTCCACTTTTTTACTAAATCAATATTTTAGTTATGGAACGCTCTCAGACTAAATCTGCCCTTGGTATGACTGTTCCCAGACACCTCCTTGTCCTTCGTGTACCCTGACATGCCTTCTGTGAGGATTTGTTCCACAATCTTCCTGCAGGGCAAGGTTAGGCTGAACAGCCTGTAATTCCCCAGATTGTCCTTCTTGTCTTTCTAATAGATATGATGTCTGTCTCTTCTTCAGTCATCAGGAACCTCGTCCAATCACGATGGTCTTTCAAAAATGGTGGCAAAGCTTCCTTGCAATAACAGTGGCAAGCTTCTCAACATCCTCAGTTGCATCCGGTTCAGTCTCAAGAACTGCTGGGTGTTCAGTTTGCTCAGGTGGTGCTTAACTTGGTCAGTTAGTTTTGGTTGTCTCCTTAACTAGTCTAGGTTTTGTTTATCTTTGTTCCACAAAAACGTCTTGTTTCAAGGTTTGTTTTGGAAGGAGTTTAGTTGCCTGAGGTGATGTAACATGTAGCAGAAGGGTAATTAACAGCTGTATAATATTTTGATATGTGGGGCAGAAATCCACTGTTTTTCACACTGCCTATTCAGCAGAAACTTTCCGATTGGAATGTTTGAGGAAGAAAATTCTCACTCACTTCTAAATATAAAAATTAATTTCTTCGTTAAAAAATGCAATGTATTTGAAAGAATATAGATATATAAAAGAGAATTTTAACTTTTCATTGTTTATATATTATCTGTTAGCCAAAGTTGTCAAAGGGTAGAGAGTAGTGAAACTAAAACTACTGAATCAGTTGAAAAAAGTATTCAATGTGTAGTTACATTATGTGTGGTTTAAGGTGTGGGGTTTTTTTCCAACAGATTTTGTCTTCTAAAAGCGATTCCCGTTTGAAGCACTTACTGCAGCGAGCACCTGAGTATTGTCCAGAATCAATGGTAAAGCTTACTAGTTTTTAATCGAAGAAAGCGAACAACTAATCTTATATTAAGCTTTGCTTGCAAAATTAAGGTTTTAAAATTACTTGCTTTTATTTACTCACTGAGTTTTGAGCTGGTAGAACATGTGTGTATGTCTTCAAGCTTTTTCTTCCTTGTTATAAGGACTAGAAAAATTCTGATAATGAGATTTGATCCTTGAAGTAAGAATTTTTTTTATTATAAAGCTGTCTTATACTGTGCTACTTGCAACAATTTGGGACCTGACAATTTTGCTAGGTGTCCTGGTTGTGTAAGCTAAGAAATGTGTTGAAAATCTGACCTGTGTTGTAAAAAAATATGCTGAGCGATTGACACTTGGATGTTGATGGCTGGGACTTTAGATCACGTGTTCCAGCTTGTGTATGGCACAAAGCTGTAAGGTCTTGTTTGGGCTAAAGCAAGGAGACCCTCATAGCTGCTCTGAGTGGTTTATGGCCATATCTGACAAACTGAAGTAATGCTTTTATTGGTTAAGTAAGATTATAGTTTCCTAAATGTTCTGTAGTGTGTCACTAAAATATAAATATGAAGTAATCTGCTCCCTATCTTAGACATTATCTAATTGGGGAAGAGATAAGCACTGTTACTCAGATTGTAAATTCTGCAGTTTTTACCTCTTGGCAGCTTAGAATATCTCAACACATTTGTCCTCAGAAGGGTCTGCTTTTTTCTTGTCATTTTTGTTACCTCTAAACAATATCAGTACTGTTTCCAGCTATCCCAAAACACTATTGCTCAAATGGGCAGTATGTATAAATAGTAAATCTGAGAATAACAGAATAGCATTTTATAAGCAGCTTTCAAAGAGTGTCTTTGCTTATAGATCCTCTCCTCCTGTGTGTCAAAAGTATGTTTTTTCAATGTTTTGTTTCTGTCGATTATCACCTCTAAGGTCTTGGAAAGTTATAGACAGCTATGAGTAGGAGTAAAACCTGTGACATAAAAACTTATCAAAGTGGTGAATAGCCTTTGTTCTGATACTGGTTTCTTTATCTTTTATTCCCCTACAGGAAGAGTAGAGTTTATCTGTATAGTAGAGGAGTGCATTTTTAGAGGACAGGATTGGAGAGTATCTGAAAGGGGGGAAATGGTTTTTTAAACTTCCAATTACCATCTCTATAAATGGCAAGTTTACTGTCCAGTGATTGTTATATTATATTAACATCACTGAACTGGTAATATTTATAAACTTTTGGAAAAGACATCCTGATACAAAATAGTAAACAATTCAACCTAATACCATATTTGCTGTTTTCAGATACCACCTGTCTTTGGAGAGGTATTATAGTGACATTGCATAGATGAGCAGATAGATTATAAATTTAATTGGATGGTCTATTTTCTGAAGCACTACTTACAGACATTGTGTTGTCTGTATTCCTTCAGGTAACATGAGGGAAAGGGTATTGCCTGCTAGTAAGTAATACAGCAACTGTCAACTGAATCAGTGGGGCAGAACTAGTAGAAGTAGCAGCTTTTTACCCTTTTCTTTTGGGCTGACTTTGGCTCTTACCTAAGTGGGAAATTGCTGCAGATGCAGAGGAGGACAGTTTTAGATCTTTAGATACAGATCCATTGCAACTTTAGAAAGTTCCAGGTAATCACATTATATTCTACATCTCCAAAAACGCTGCTGTTGATTCCATATTCTTTAGATGGCAGCCTTCTTATCAAAGCAAGTGGTACTCAACTTATATCTCATAGCACCTCTTCAAAAGATGTTTAGATGTAATTCTTCCGGTAGGATATTTAAAAGCTGGGTCAAAAATGCTAAAAATGGTGGTTTGTGTCTGCTAGAAATTCTTTTCTTCTCTAGACTAACTTTTGCTTAATTGCGTTTTACTTCTAGGGAGAGGTGTGGGGTTGTATAAATTCTTCTTTGCCAGGTAAGAAATACTAGTTTACTATTGAATCATATTGCTTTTTCACTATATGCATGTTTTGATGTTGTCTACCACCTGCACCATTCTGTAGTAACTTTCATTATGTTTCCTTTATAAACTGTATTTGGTGTCTAGTTTGGTTTAGTCTAAACTGAGTTACCTGTGCCTTTTTCAACATTTCTTTTTCTAGTTAGAAAATGTTTAATACGTTTGTTTGATTAAACACATGTGCTTCTGTGACACATCCAAGAAATAGCAAAGTTTCTTTCCTTTTAAGGTTTTCTGTTGGTTTTAGTTTCAATATGCTTTAGCCTGGATTATTGCAACTTTGCTCTAGATGCAGTATAATTCAGTAGAAAACTGAGTAACAAGGGGAAATAGTAAGAACTAGACAAAGAGTTAAAGAAGTACAGAGGATCAGATAAAAAACCAAACTGCTTGGTACAGGTGGATTTAGAAAGTTAAAGCATAAATCACAAGGCAGGACTATTACATTAGAAGGAGAGAGCAAAAATAGATTAAATTGGACTAAACTAGTACTAATTGTATCATCATATGTGATTACTAAAAGACTTTGAGTGAAATTAGCATGCTATGGTTGAAAAAGTGGTAGTGAGGAAAGAGGAGGCTGTGACAGTTTTGTGGCATCTGTTCAGACTCCCCCCGACCCTGGTTTCACAGGCAAACTGTTGATTCCACTGCATGCAAAGAGATTTGCTGTCTTATATTTTGCTAGTTCTACTTAACCAATAGTATCTTTTGGAGTTGCAGTGCTTCTGTTTCATCTAAAACCTGAAGTTTCTTTATGACCATGAATAAATGATAAGAAACTGCTTATAAAAATGATTCAGGGACCCAGCAGCCTATAATTCTAGATGATAACTAAGTTCTGATTTTAAGCTTTATCATTTTCTGTAAGCAGACTTGTAGAAGACTTCAAAAAGACAACAAAATTCTGACTTGTGCTTTCTTGCATGCTTCTTGACACATGCAGGTCTGGAACATGAGAAGCCGAGTTGGTTTTAACTTTCCATTTTCCTTTTGGTTTTGCTCCCACTTCCTTGGGATCATGGTGATACATGTATCAGATGATGTTCTAATTTTTCATGTTTATGCAGCTTTTTACCTCTGTTTCTGACTTCAAAACTCTTGTGGAGACTGCAGTGAAATATTTATAATAAGAAAAATGTGTGTGTGTTGTAAGTCAGCTTGCTAATGTGATGTGGCTTCTGGAAACTTCTGGGAGACATGGGAAAGGGTCTGTGTTATAATTCATAGATCTGTATTGTAGCAGTTAATTTGGTGAATAATCAGAACTATGGACTTGGTTCAATTAATTGTGCACTGAAAGTGTAACATACATTTTAATTACCTTGACTACAAGATTAATTTATAAGTTGCTGCATTAAACTTGCAGTTTAAATCTTTTGAAGATGTGACACCTATTTTTTTGTTAGGAAGCTTGTCTGCTACTCATAAATAACCTGGGGATATGGCCACTTGACAAGAAAATGCTATGACTGAAGCTTACCAGTGTTCTTACTGGCTTGTATTTCATTCTTTTAGCACAGTTTAGTTCCAGTAACAGTGTTTCTGGAAACCACAGGCTCTGTATTGCACAAAATACGGGTGTTTGATTATTCAGTAGTGATTCACTGGTGACTATTCAGTGGTGACGTTGTCCTTAAAGCTGTACAGCTGTATTTGTCATGTGTTTCTCCTGGATATAGCTGGTTATTGCAGCAGAGATTTCTGGAAATCTTGTTTTCGTACTGCACATTGTATTTCTTTTAGGTTTTAGGTTGCTTATACCCTTAAACATCACTCCTACTAAATAAATATTCTACCAAACGTAACTGTTTTGCTTGTAAGTAGTCTCTGTATGGCTTCACATACGAAAGTTGTGCAGAAACAACTGCTACATTATTTTAGGCCTAAAACAGAATATAGTGAGAAGTTGATTTAGCAATTAACTGTACATACATAGTTAAACATACGTGCATAACTTCCATGTAGACATGCATTTACTTTTGGAATTAGTTTAAAACAATGCATCAATTTCTGAATTTTTTTAACATTGATTACAAACTACTGATGTGTGCACAACAGCCATCTCTTCAACACTTTCAAAAAGATGCTCAATCTCTGAAAATCTAATTCTGTACCCAAGTTTTGGAAGTGGAAGGTGAGCTGAGTTTGTAATTGTACATGGCCTTCACAGCTTCTTTGAACTAGTTTAAATCACTGGCCTGCGGTGTTTCCAAAAGGTCTGGACCATTCAGATGGTGCATGGCCCCTTCAAACTAACAGGATGCAGGCTGCAGCCAAAAGCTGTTCTTCAACTTTGCCTCTTTGCTCCCTCCACCCTCTGAGCAATCCTGCTACCTTACATGTGTCAAGCATTAAGGTTTTAATTTGCATTTTAATAAATGTCATTAATATTTTAATTTGCTGGGAAAATGTACTGATTTAGTTAAAAGATTTTGTTCCTTCTTTATAAATTTATTATTAGTGTTTTCTTAATTTGCCCATCAGAATGCCATGAAAGCCTCGTACTTTTAAGACTTTCTATGCCACCTGTCTTTGTAAAGCCAGCAAAGCATATTTTAAAGGCAATTTTGTTCATCATAAATACCTACTGGTGATTTTTTTCCATTAGTTGCAGTGATTTTTAATTACTTTTTTCCACCATTTTCTTAGCGTTTGTATTCAAGCTCACTGGTCTCATTCCTAGTTCTTTCACTTCCCTTTTCTAAAGCTTGACATCTCATGTGACTTTCCTGAATAGGCATTGCTAGTAGGCTTAAGAGCATTAAGTGGTTGATTCTTTTACTTCATACTTTTTATTTCTATGTGAAGGATATAATTTGCGCATGTCCTAAAAGATTTATTTTTATAATATTTATAACAAATATGAGTGGTTCTTTTAAGCTGAAGAATTCCACTTCATGCCCTAAGAAAAAAGGATTACAAATTTGCCACAGCTGCTGGGCAGCTGCATAGGTTAAGACTTCCCTTTAATTATTTCCATATTTAAAGAGAAATAGGTACAGGCATACATTATTCTTTTACTTGATTTCTGATGTCTTGAAAACATCAGAAATTCTGTATTTGTGAATAGATTAAGAGGGTGAAACAATTTAGGGTAGCACTTTGCTTTTCTTTGTAACTTTATAGTAAGAAGCTAGGATAATGGGAATAGTAAAATAAAGGGGGGAAAAGAGACAGAGGCATGGGAAACTTTTATTGAAGATAATTCTGTGTATGAAACAATATTGTTATGGGGACCACAGGGGAAGTGTCGTGTTTTAACTACAGTAGGCTGCTAAGCACTACGCAGCCATTTGCTTACTCCCCCATCAATGAGATAGGGGGCAGAATCAGAAGGATAAAAGCGAGAAAGAAAACTAATGGGTTGAGATAAAGACCATTTAAAAAATGGAAGGGGGGAGGCGGAACCACACCACAAAACAAAACCACAACAACAAAAAAAAAATATGCAAGAGAAAACAGTTGCTCACCAACAGTCAACCACTGCCCAACCAGTCCACAAGCAACAGCTCCCACCAACCTCCACCCCCAGTTATATTACTGAGCATGCTGTCTGATAGTCTGAGGTATCCCTTGGATCAGCAGTCCCGGCTGTGTTGCTGCCCGACTTGTGCATCCCCAACCTACTCTGTGGTGTGATATAGGATGCAGGAAAGGCCTCCACTCTGCATAAGCACTGCTCAGCAATAATAAAGCCATCTGTGTAGTATCAATACTTGTTTTCGTCACAAATCCAAAACATAGCCCCATACCAGCTACTATGAAGAAATTTAACTATATCCCAACCAAAACCAGTACAGGAAGCTTGAAGAAAAAGCGAGAAACATATTCTGCATTGAAATATTTCGTAGAAAGATTATACTATTGAAACCAACAAGAGGATGTGTCTGTAGGAGATAATGGGGGGTGGTGGTGTTCTTATTTGTTTCTGTTGACTTGAATTTCAGATAAAGTAAATCATATTATCAAACTCTTGGTACTTCCAGTGAACGTATAAAACAGTTTGCATAAAGCATCTTTAAACTCAGTGTATAGAAGTTGCTCCATAATTGCAAAGTTCAGCATTTATTAAAGCACAGTCTTGCTCTTTTCTTGCTTAAAGTTGGCTTGGAATTACTTCATATATTCCAATTAAAATGTAATCTGTAAATAGGCTTCTTTAATGAGAACAGGATTATTAAATTTGAAAAGTAACTGGCTCCTAGGGAGGGAAGGGAAAATGATGGCATAGTTCCTCTTTCTACTCTTATACGTACTGTCATCTTATTTTCAAAGGAGTTTTGAAGAAGTCTGATGGGTGGGTTGGTCTAGGTTGCTGTGAGCTAGCTATTGCTGTGGAATGTCGGCAAGCTTGTAAACAGGTAAGGCTTTCTCATTGTTTTTCTATGGTTAATGTCAAATGATGTCATGTTGAATTAATTTTTGTATTACTGTTTATGAACTTCAGCCTTAATGTAATTTTTACAGCAAAATTAAATTATCACATAAACTCTTTTTCAGATTACAACATATGATTATACACAGCCCAGAAGTACTGCTTTACTGGTGATAAATGCTGGCAATCAAATTCCTAAACCCAAAATAATTTATATTTTTTAAGGGAATTTTTCATTAAAAAAAAAAGTAAAAGTTAAGTTTACTGAAATGAAAATCTAATTTAAAATTAGTGGTGGGCTGGGGAGGGATTTTTTGAGGTATTTTCAACTGTGCTGTAGGACTAGGCTGCTTGCTATGACTTGATGAGCCTGAAGAAGAAATTCAAAGACCTTAGAGTTAGCTTCGCCTTTTTTATCCATTCTGATGCCACATTTAATTACTCAGTAATGAAGATAAGATTAAATCTTACTGTGTTTGTAACTTTGACAACACAGAAGTTCCGGTCCTTGGCTGCAGTCTTGTCCTAGCACTACTGCACTTGGCAAATGGAGCTAATCCACTTCATGTCTGCAAGTAGTAGGCATGTGATTATTGCTCTAGTTTCTTACTTTGTAGTCATTTATTGAATGAATCAGTAAAGATTCTGAAGCTTTCTTTGGTTATGCTGAACTTCTTGAAATTTTTTGGTCACAATCTCTACATTAAAGTTATTTTAAAATAATGCTGAGTGGAAGACAACATATGGCTGTTTCTAAGCTTGCTTTCTTTCTTTGCAGTGTAATGTTTAGTGATGCAGCATTGTGGTTACAGCCCTAAATAGATTTTTGTGCCTCTTCACAGAGGTTTTTAATCATCAGATGGAACAAAGGTGGTATTAGTCTCAGTATATCACTATTTTTGTCAAGTGACAATTGAAGCATAATACATAAATTTAGCAATGACCTTTTTATTAAGAAATCTGTGAAGCATTTCATGATTTTTCCCTCCCCTCTCTCCCCCCCGCCCCAGAAGAAAAAAAAAAAAGGCTTGTAACGTCAAAAACATCTTGAGATTCAAAGAGCATATAATTATTATCATCATCCTTGTAACTCAGTTCTGGAGCACAAATGTACTTAAAAGTTCAGTGTAGTATCTTGCATGTTACCTGTGTAATCTTAATCTTGGACCAGCAGCCTACTGCAGATTGTTGTCATGCAAAAAAATAAAGATGCTACCTTCACCCAAAAGCATATAGTTTAAAATATTTGGCAAGAGGTGAGCAATGACTACACAAACTGAGTAGTGTGGAAAAGAGGAGTGAGTAAGCAAACTATGTACTTTTGATGTTCTGAAAATAAGGTACCTGTATCTGTTCCCAAATGGAATTCTAGCAAGTTTTCAAATCTATTCTAATGTGTAAGTGTTTTCCAGACCTGATAAAAATTTCACTTATTGTACTGTCCTGTGAAATTCTGTTAATTTAATCTTATTGTTACATCATTTCTTATTAGTCTTAGACTCAGATTGATGTATTTTTGATTGCAGACACTGTCTCAGTATCTTGGCTATATTTTGTACATTAGCTGACTCTGGTTGATACATTTCCTATGATTTCCATTTAAACTAAAATATAGATGCTTGCCAGATATTAGGGATTATAGGAGATCTTCGGATTTTAATTTTGATTCTTGAAACTCGAAAGGTTTTTGGAGGCATTTTGAAGAAGGTGATATGATAGGTCCAAGGTCAGATTTTATCCTGGTGTTTTAAATCACTGGAGGAGAAGGTACCTAGTAGTATGTTAGTAGTAGTAATAATTTTGAACATCTATCATATGAAAAAGGAACAAGAGGTGCTCAACAGAAGAAACTGATCTGCAGTTTGAAGGGAGAATTTCTGCAACTTTGACAACAGGAACTGGAGAACAGTATGTGCAAGAGGGAGGAGGAGGGAAAGAGGCACATAAGTGGTACTGAGCATGCAAAATGGGGAGATGTTTGTGTTCAAGTTCTCCCATTTAGTAAATATTTCCTGTATTCTTCTCTATCTGGTAAAACTTTCATGAAAATGAGGTTGCTTTGTGTGCTCCCAGTATCGACTAACTTGGTGTGGAAATGTGAGGTTTTGTTTTTTAATTGAATGTAGCGTAGATGAAGCCCTTAGTGACCTGGTTAGTGGTGAACTTGGAAGTCCTGGTGTACAGTTGTACTTAATGTTCTTAAAGGTCTTTTCCAATGTAGTTGATTCTGTGATTGACGGTCATGGTTTCTGCTTTTTCTTCTTACAGTTTTACATGGAATCATTAGGTTCTTGAAAAGGAACATTTAAACAGATAATGAATCATTATTATCTCATTTAATAATACATTTAATATATACTTAATATAAATACTTGTATTAAATAATACATTTAATATATAGTCACATTTAATAATACATCTAATATGAAGGTAGAATCATCTTTATTATTATTTTCTACTACAAATGCAGAAATCTGTCTGTCTTTCAGGCTTCTGCGAAGAATGATGTTTTAAAGGTCTGCAGGAAGGAATATGAGGTATGTGTATATGTATCTGCATATATATTACTAGGAATCAACTCGTTTAGAAATTCTGTAAAAAGTATTCTGAGAAGAGGGAAAGTCCAATCGTCTTATACTCATGTTTCTGGGTATACTCATTTTCATCCAAAAGTGAATGGATCTCTACATCACTACAATTTCCGTAAAAGTATGTTTTCTGCAAAAAGGTAATGCCTTTTTTTTTCTTAGGCTTTCATACATCTTAATTTGAATTGAAACTTTCAAAATGAAGACGAGTTCCAAAACAGTTTGTTTAATGAAAGTTGGCATATGAGCATCCATTCCAGCAGAAACTTTTCTGCTTCTGCAGTGGAAGAGTCAGCTTAAAAGTGACCTAAAGACATAAACTCAGGAAAGAGTAACCTTTTAAGTATCCCATTCTAATGTAAATAATTTCAAATTAATAGATTTTGTAACATCAGTGAAACTGTTAATGCTTGCAATTATTGTTGCTGTTCTGCTCTTAAAATCAATCATCAGGATGTTTTCAGGAGTCTGTCTTTACCTATATTTCTATAACACAGTTTGTAGAAATGCTGTTCTGCTAGGACTTCTTTCCTTTCAATCTGTTTCTTAATTAAAAGTCAGATTCCTCCTCCCCTTTTTCATTTTATTTCCTCCTGTCCTAAATTAGGTAGTCCTGCATAAATTCTGATCAGCTGTTTAGGATATTGGACAATTCTCTGTTCTCTTGATTTGGGCAGAAGTGTAGCAGGTTTCCTGTTTTTCCAGGAAACATTAAATTCCGGTTTTCTCTTTCTTTGGTCCTGTTATCTAAACAATCTACGCAGTATTTTTCTAGACTCTTCACTGTTGAAGTTACCATAGCTTGTTCTCTTAAAAAATGAATTTTCATTTTCAGTAGTTCTGTCTCCTTTCGTGCTATGTATATGCTCTTCTGTCAACATCTGTAAGCTTCTCCTCTATTATGCTGGTCTGTTTCCTTCTTTTTTTCTGGATTTCTGCATTGCTGTAGGAAGTTGGCCAATATGGGTTGAAGGAGAACGGGAGAGGAAAGGTAAGAGATTAAAGAATGACTACAAAATGGTGATAGTCATCTTATTTGTGTTTCCTAGTTCTTCTTTTTCTGATTTTTATCTGGAATTTTGGAAAGTGAGTCCTTTACTGTTATGTAAGAATAATCTTACCGTTATTGTACAGAACTCTCAACACTTTTTCTATCTGTGCCAACACTAAAAGAGGAGAGGGAGAAAAGTGGTGGAAGAAGGAATCAGTCTTTTGATTAGTGAAGAAGGAAAGAACTTTTTAAATGAGATCTTGGAGTAGTAGATACAGGTATTGTGTTAGGGACAGAAATTAAGCATCTGGCATGATCTTCAGTTATTACAGAATTTTGTATGACAGGTTTTCCTATGTATCAAGGCTTACAGGTACTCATAAAAAATAGTACTTACAATGCTATCAAGAGAGCCATTGGTTATATAAAATTCCAAGAAGTTTTGTATAAGGTAGGAGATTCCAAAAAATACTTCTGGGGGGAGTCTGTAGGTAGCTTCTGTGTCTGTGACCTGTACCATGCTTCGTATTCAGTTAGGTTGGCTGGGGAAGAAACTGAGTAACTGGGGAGGGAGTGGTTAGTTAAAACTGAAAGAGGTGACATAAGATCAAAACCAGCCTGTCAATCACATAAGTGCAGTATTATACATACTGTGTTTGCCTTTGATTTTAAGAATTCACACTTCATTTACTAAAAATGAGGATCCAATTTGAGAATTAGTTTACAATATAGATGATAGGGCTTGTTCATCAGCTCTGTTATTGAGATATTGAATATATAAGTACATGATATGTAAGTAAAAACTAACTGAATCAAGAATATAAAAGTATAATTCTCCTTTTTTGAATACTCTAGTAGCTTACCAACTTTCTTAGCTTACTTAGTATACTTACTTAAGGATTTCCCAGAGGATTTTCACAAGCTTCATACAATACTTGACTGAACTGTGCATAGTATTTTTCTTTAATCTTTTGAGACTGGGGAAGCAATTTCATGCATTACCCTTCAGTTTCCCACTAAGTTAGTGAGCACGAAGAAAAAGGTAAGTCTTCAAGGGTAGGGCATAGTGTTCAGAGCAGTGAAAAAACCCCAGTCTCGAAGCAGGAGATGTCACAAAGTTTGAAGTTGCTAAGCGCAGTCTCAGCTTTGTAGAGTAGCAGAATCACTGTAACATTGATGTGCCAGCTTTTCACAAGGTTAATTGAATGTGCTTTTTCTGCTCATCGTATGTTTCTGGATTACTTTTACTATAAATATTCATGAAGTTTGTGATGCTTCTAATTTAGAGATTTTACACATTTTAGGAATAAATCACGTTGTAATAACTTATTCATTTTTGATCACTGCCTTGAAGATTGTGTGTCCTATTAAATAGTTTTTATCTTCAAACAGCACTACATACAGAAATTAAAAAATTAACACAACTTGCTGAGTATTTTTGAGTGTTACTGAAATGTACTCCACTTGCCTTCTTTTGAAAGATTTTATTCTGGTAGTCCTTTTTCCCATCTTCTGCTTCTCAGGTATTCATTTTGTCATCTTCTTTTTTTCCCTCTCCTTCTGTGCATTTCAACTCTTATCTTTCAGTACTTCTTTCAACTTTCTGCTGTCCTGTTCATCTTCCTCTAAAAAGAAGGTAGGTAGTAGTCAAGGAAGAAAAGAGAAGTGGAGACTGTATGAATTTTATGTAGGATTTACTTATTTTTAAGTTTTGTGTAAAGTGGAGGTTCTTTTTTTAAAAAAGACTACATGGAATAGATGCTCAGAGGAGTAACTGAGAATAGTTTATAAAGCTCGAAATAAGCTGTAAAGGCTTTATTTCTGAAAGATCACTATTCTTTCTTCTGTGCATGGAAAGGGTAGTACTAAAATTTCCATTAGATTGCAGCTCATCAGTTTCTACACTGCATACCTCTTTACATTAAGAACTCCAGTTCTTATCTCGTTTATTAAATGAGACATTCAGACTTCTCTAGTTAATTGGTATCGAGAGCTTTGCTACAGCTGAGCACTATTAACACCTGCCATGCAGTCAAAATGTAATTGGAAATGGTGCTGGTTACTTAGCTTCTGCTCTGAAAACTATTTTTGACACACAGTAGTAAACACCTTGATGTCCCTGGACTGCTTACAGGTATTTTTACTCTCCCAGATTTGAGCACTGATTAGCTTAATCTGACTTTGTTTTCTTACAGTTTTTAAATACAGAAACTTCAAATGCAGTGCCTGCAGCTTAAATGTGCAGTAGAAGGGATTAGGAAAAATATTCACTGTGCTTCAGTATTGGCTTGGTTTATCTTCTAGGGCCATACGATCCTGCTTTATGCGGAGGTTTTAGTGAATGCTGCCTACTTATTACCTCTTCTGAAAAATGTGGTCAGCACTTTTTAGGTCTTATCTAATTGTGTGGATTACTCAGAGACAATAGGCTATAACTAGACTATAGCTCAAAGATGATGTTTAGGAGAAGTTTCCAAAACAGTTTTCATTAACTCCTAAGGAACATGGCTGGGTGTGGCCTCTGGAAGTACTATTTAATGAATTCAGGGTGGACTCTGACCATATACTACACATTGTAGCTAATATTATTGGCATCTTATCTGGTGGTGCTTTTTGTCTCTATTCTCTACTGTTCAAAGAAGGCTGATAGAACACTCAATGATCTTGCCAAAATTGCAGCTGCAGTAATTTTGTTCTACCTTACCATGCAAGTATTATCACTTCTGTAGTGGTTTATGTAACTGAGGGTAATTTTGGCCTCAGTTGTTAATTACTGCAAGTTTTCAAAGTTCTTAACAGATGTCCACTATCATTTGAAACTTCATCTGACTCCACTAAACCTTAGTATGTTACCTTCTGACTTTTATCTTCTGTTGACAAATTGAAGATTAAATGAAGGCTAGTGTGGGGGGTTGGAACTAGATGGTCTTAAGGTCCTTTCCAACCCAGACCATTCTATGATTCTGTGAAGTCAAGGAGAGATTAACAGGACTTTCATGGCATAGAGTGAAGCATTTTGCATCCTAGCATATTTGTTAACTGTGGTTAATACTTCTAAATTAAGATGGCCCTAATTGGGTATGATCTATATTCAAATACTGAATGTGGTTAGGTTGCCAAAGAGGACAGTACTAAACTTGTTTTCTGCCAGAGTTAGTAGAATACAAATACCATGATAGTTTTTACAGAGAAAAATTATCTTTGATTTTTAGCAGAATACTCTTAATTTCTGGTGTGAAAACAGCTTCCGTCACCTTTCACTCAAGGCACGAGAGGCAGCCATTTAGAAAAAAACGCTTATAATATAAATGCAAGCCCTATAATGGGGAAGGCTTACTCCTTTAGCAAAGTGTTCTGCTTTATTTGTATTTCTGTGCATGCATTTTGGTTTTTTGAGCCGTTACCTGCAGCTGATGAGCTCCAAAAAGAGCGAAACCAGTTAGGTCCTGCAGTACTGGCTAAAATCTTTCTTCAAGGAACTTCTGGTGAGGAAAACTGGACAGTGTTCTCTGCTGGATAAACTTCAACTACCTTTTTCAATTTCTGTAACACCAAAAGATCTTTGAGACAGTTTTCTTTAAGGCATACACGGTTGTGTTGCCTGTGTCTGCCTGCCACTTTCCATTCCTTCTGCTTGTAGTCTCACTGGCTTTAATCACCAGTTTCCGCAACATATGACTTTAAAAAAAGAGAAGTCTGAAAGATGAAATTAATGCACAAATAAAAACAGTATGTTTTATAAATTTCAATATTTCCATCTTTGTTCACTTAATATTCACAAGTTGAAAATGGAGTATCAGATTCTGTGTAGGTACCGAGTATTGCCTTTTTATCCTCATTTTCCCAGATCCTGATGACTTAGTTCTTCCTTTAAAGAGAACCCATTTGTTTGCTCTTCTGGATTTTTTTGTGTGGTTTTGTTTGTTTTGATTTTTCTTACCTATATCACTGTTCTATCTTTTGCTTTGTTTTCTCTGTCTTTTCCTTCTGCCAGTTCCCTAGCAGATTCATAAGGTAAGCTTGAGTGGGCAGAAAAGCTGCTGCTTTCTTAAACACGAGTGCTACTTCAGTAGAGATGGGCATTAACCCCGTGTTCTGCAATGAAATCAAATAGTTAGGGTTGGAAAGGACCTTAAGATCATCTAGTTCCAACTCCCTCACCAGGAGCAGGGACACCACACACTAAACTATGTTGCCCAAGGCTCTGTCCAGCCTGGCCTTAAACGCATCCAGGGTTGGAGCATTCACAACTTCCTTGGGCAACCTATTCCAGTGCCTCACCACCCTCACTGTAAAGAGCTTCTTCCTTATAGCTAATCTAAACTTCCCGTTTAAATTTAAATTTATGGTTAATTACCATAATTTGGAAATTATGGTTAATAATTCAGATCAGACAGACTGTTTAATGCTTTTGTCAGCTTTATTTGTGAGCGAATATCTAAGGTTCTCTCATGTCTCTGTAGCTACACTCCCCACATATGTACCCACGTATTTTCTGGGAAACTGAACAGTTATCCAGACCTACACAAAGAGCAAAGTCAGCACCCTGACTAGTACTGTATTCTGTGGTGGCTACAGGTACTATAATTTCATAAAATACAGGGACTTGCTTCAACAGCTTTGTGCAGCTGAAGTCCTTCCTGTTCCTTCCTGCAGCTGCCCTTTCTCCACACACATTCCCTCTCACTGCTAGCCATACAAAAACACTTCTCCTTACCTTACTCTGCCTCTGGCATCTGGCAGGTCCTTCTGAAAGCTTGTATCTAAAAGACAATGTCTAAAAGATTGTTCTGTTCTGGTTTGTTCTGTCCTGTTCTGTTCTTTCTGTTCTATCCTGTTCTATTCTAACTTAGTATTATATGCTGATTTAAATTCCTGGGAAGAGTTTTCAGCAGGGTTACAGAGAAAAATCAGGTCATGAGAAGATGCTTAGTGCCAGAGCTCATGTAAAGGCATACACAAGACTATATAACTGGGAACAGGAAGAGAAGAGTTGAGAAAAAAAGGTGGAAAAGAGAAGACCACCTTCTCTTAACAGAAATACGAGATTCAGTAGTCTGTGGAACTGTAATTTAAAAATGTAGAAAGAAGACAACTACTTATCTGGTTAGAGCATTCTGCCTGTATAAAAATGGTGTGTAAAGCTGCTGTAAGAAGACAATTTTGTCTCAACTTGAGCCCATCTATAGATGAGGAATGTCCGTAAACACGATAATTTTCTCAACATTCTTCTCTATTTCATAAACTGCAGTCTGAGCTGACAGAGCTAGTGACACTGTTATCTCTGAACTGCTTTTTAATAACTTTTTTGTAACATTCAACTTTTAAGTAACATGTCAATTTTTAGCTAAGTTTATAGCAGCATCACATCATGATTCTAAGTATTGTTTGTACTAACAGAATGGTCAAGTACTTAAGTATAACCATGACAGACAAACTTCAGCATTTTCAGGACCCTCTACTGTCTAAATGCATTAATTAGTAAAGTTAGTGTTGCTTTCTACCTGGCTGGTTTTTATGTCACCAGGGTGGCTGTGGAGAAGTCTAATTTCGGCACCTTCTGACAATCTGTTTTGAATCAGAGTGGTGGTGTATATGGTTCCTGTTTGACATTTTTCATAAATGGAAGGTCCCAAAGAAACCAGGTGGCCATGTTGAAACAGTGACTTTCTGATAATCTTTGTCTGGCATCCATAGAAAAGGATATATGGTGCTATAAAAACTACCTGAGCCTTTAGGCAGCAGTAGAAATCTGTTCTTTATGGATGTAGGATGGTGGCTCTGTCTACCTGATCTGTTTCTGTACATTCTCATCAGCGTTACACACATGAATGAGTGACAGGATTTGCTTGATAGGTGGTAAAGAAGGAAAATCTGAAGTGAATCAGATGACAACTTCCTGCTTAGATTAGGAATGTTGCTGCAAATTCATTCTCACTCTCGGAGAAATTATGCAGTATCTATGCTCTTGGGAGAAAAGATCTAAAATTTCATAGAGAATATTGGAAGAATGAAAATAAAATGTTTGATTTTGTGAGGTTTTGGGCTCATGTCTGTGAGACAGACTTGAATTTTTGTGTGAGGTATTCTCAATAGACCTGTGCTTTTATTTGTGAGCAATAAAATTATATGTTTCATGGGAAACTAACTTACATTTCCGAGTTAGATTTGTGTTTATTCTCTTAGGGTCAATATTTCAGTGCTACATCTGTCATGGTTTACCATAGTTTAAATTCATTTCTGACTGTAATCAGAAGAAAGCAATGCTGCTCACTACAGTATTGGGACTGTCCTGTGTAAAATACTGGATTTGACTGTTAACATACTTCACTACCCAGAAAGATATTATCCAAAAGATGATATAATTGTGAGACAGTAGAAAACAGGACTATGGCACTATGATTTACATGACGTAAAGAGTAATTGGCAAGTTGGAACTTATGATTTAAATTACAGCATAAAATAAAATCATTAATGGCATGGTACAAACTGAAACACCAAGGCTTGGGGCTTTTCAAGTCTGAGTTAAAATGTAAGTTGTCCATCTTTTGGTACAGTAAATAATTCTTTTGGCTCTTCAGATATTTATCAGAACTGTCTATGCAGGAATGCTAATTCGTTTGATTGCCAATTCATGCGTAGAGAGCTGATCTGTATTCTGAAGTGCTCACTCTTAAATGAACAACAAAAAAGGGTGAAGGTTAAAACTAAGAACAGCATTTTAAAAATCATGTTTTACTTGGGTATTTGTGAAACTTTCATGAGGAAAAAAAGAAATTAACAAAGTGAAAATGGGATTGTAGAATTCTCTGGTTATCCAGTGGAATACATGAGTGGCACTTCAATAAAATAAGAAGTTGGGACTCTATAATGTGTACTGATCAGGTGACAGGGTTTAAGATGTCTGATGGTGAGTAGGTAAAGCAAGGGGTGGGTTATGTACCGAAGTTACCAAGTAGAGATGAGTCTGGCTGTTTTTGCTGCTCCTGTGAACAGAGATGTTCTGTATTTACCCTTCCCTGTTCAGCATAACCAAGCGCAAGCAAGCTGCTCAAGAAGAAATCCTCAGAATTCCGATGTTGTAGTTACTGGTGGTTTTATGAGTCACTGAGAGCTTTGATCACTTTGGTATTTACTTTGCTTTTCTGTGTAGTCCTACCCAGACTGTAGGGGGGAAAATAAGGATACTGCCAAAACAGATTGACTCAAATGATCTCTGAGAAGAAAGCAAGTAGAGAATGTGAATTGAAAAACAAACTCCTGCAGTCTAAACAATCTCTAAGACAAAAAGAAAAATAAAAACATCAAGATGATCTCTAACACATTTCTACTTTCACTTCAAAAATGTAACACTTCCATCTGTTTGCAGCAGCACAAATCTTCACAAGAATAGCCTAAAGAATCTTGGGTATGCCCACTTCTCTGCAGAGCAGTAAATACTAGTAACTAACTTAGATGAAGAATCTAGTGAACTACTGAGCTTAAGTTAGGTGTGCGTTTTGAGATTTCTTCCTTTTCTTATGTAGAGGTAGTAGCACATCTGATATTTTGCTGTACTGAAGCAAGATTTTAATCCCACATTATGTTTGTGAATCAGTCTGAGGGTGTTTCTGTTTTCTTCCTAGATCCTGTGTAAAATACACATTTGTTTAATGATGGGGATAAGGGAAATGAAGGAGATCAGGAACTTTATGAAGATGAGGATTGTGTTTTGTCACTATGTTAAAGTATTTGATCACTTCTTATAACCTGGTGTTCTGACAAGTGTGGAGGTCAGGTGTGCAGGGGCTTCAAATTCTCTTTTTTTTTTTTTTTTTTTATAATTTAAAAGTCTTTGATAATTGGCAACTGCATTTGGGATTTCAACCTTCTTGACTTCTTCATCATGAGTCCCAGAAAGCTTATACGTGGTATCTGTTGGGGTTTTGGTTTGGGTTTTATTTGTTTGTCTCCTCTCTGGAGACAGGCTGAGAGTTGGGGTTGTTCAGCCTGGAGAAGAGGGCTCCAGGAGACCTTATTATGGCTTTCAGTATTTGAAGGAGACTTATAAGAAAGATGGGGTAAGACTTTTTTCGTAGTGCCTGTTGCAATAGAATAAAGGGTAATAGTTTTAAAGTAAAAAGTGTAGGTTCAGGCTTTACAAGGAAGAGATTTTTTTCTGATGCGGGTGATGAAACACTGGAACAGTGTTGAAACCTGGTACAGGTCGCCCAGAAAGGTGGTAGATGCGCCATCCCTGGAGACATTCTAGACCAGGCTGAATGTGGTTCTGAGCAACCTGATCTAGATGAAGATATTCCTGGTCATTGCAGGGGAGTTGGACTAGATGACCTTTGACGGGCTCTTCCAACCCAACTGTATCAAAACAGCAGGTGTATGTATTTCCCTTCTTCTGTCATTTAACATGGTGGATATCCCCTAACTGTACTTCTTGGCTACAGTTTGAAGGAGTTGATAGTATCATTTGGCTTTTAAGATGCATTGTTGTTGAGTAAGTTTGTTGAGATTTTCTATTTGCATGTGTGCAGCTGTGCAGAGTTTTTGTGGGGTTTTGGTTTGTTTTTTTTTGTTCTGGTTTTTTTGTCCCGTCCCCCCTTCCCCCCCTTTGAAGTTGTTGTAATTAAAAAGAAAAAAAAAAACCAAAACAACATTTTGGGACATTCTGTTGTAGTGTGCTGTTTGTAAGTTAGTCCAGGAAAGTCTTCCTATCCACTTGCTTGAATATTTAACAATTTTACTACAAGTGCACACAGAACTCAGATCGCCCCTGATCTTTTAATTTCCTACTTTCAGTGGTTTTGTATAGCATTTTTGTTTTAATCCAAAACACTAATTGGAACAAATAATAATAAAGTTATTAGCTCATTCTAAGAAATTACTGGATACTTAAATATTTATTTGAAGTTTTCTGGCTTATAACACTATTTTTGTTTTGATTTCAGAATGCTCTCTTTAGTTGTATTAACAGAAATGAAAGTAAGTATGTAATGAATAGTTTGTCTTTTTGTTTTTCTTCTATATCGTTCTATCCTTTTTTCTCTAAAATGTAAGAAATTCTGTGGATGTACATATACGCAAATAACATGGATTCAGTTCCATAGAACAAACCACATGCATAAATTTCCTTGCTCAAGTGATATGGGGATTGGGCTGTTCATATAGTTTATATCAGTTTTTAATTTGTGTATCTGTATTTGTTTTTTTCTGTCCTATTTTGATAATTGCTTAGAAGCTCATTTTTAACTTCTACTTCATTTATTTAATGAGTGCTAAGTGCATAGGTGAAATCTCGCAAGTCTTTTGTTGCCTGTTGTCTGTCTATATAAAATGAAATTAGTGAACTTGAGTTCAAGACAGCTTTAGGGACTTTTTTCTCCAGCCAAACAAACAAATACAATTTGTCCAGTTACAGATATTCCCAGTCATTCCATAGACAGAGGTTATAATACCTTGATCATCATGTGTGATACAGACATGCTTGTTTCTTCATTTCTCTGTGTAGGAACCCATAGATTTTCTGTTGTTTGTTGTTTGTTTCCCCAGTGGGGTCAGTCTGTTGCAGTTATGCAGGACATCATACAAACTGTCGGGAATATTGTCAAGCAATTTTTCGGACAGACTCTTCTCCTGGTCCTTCACAAATTAAAGCAGTTGAGAATTACTGTGCATCTATTAGCCCTCAGCTTATACACTGTGTGAACAACTATACACAGTCATACCCAATGAGAAATCCTACAGATAGTAAGTGTAAAGAAATCCTTCTGTACTAAAAGTTATAAAAAATACTGAACATGTTTGAGAATTGTATACACTTTTTGTATAAAATGTGTTACTGTATTAGTCTGTTGTATAAATTGTATTAATGTGTTTCTGTATTGTAATTGCAATTATATGAATTCAAATAATGGTAACTCTTGGTTGTAGGTGCATTATTGATATATACTTTTTTTTAATTCTGCATATTGGTGCTGGTTTTTTCCAGAGTTGATTCGCTTTGCATTTAGAAGCAGCAATGTTATTTGAGATTAGTTGGGGGAAACCTCCTTATAGCATTTTTTTTTCCGTGAGGGCTATTATGTCATGCATCTTGATTGTTATCATATGCTCGATCATTAACTATTTTTAATTTTTCAACAGGTTTGTATTGCTGTGATAGAGCAGAAGACTATGCATGTCAGGCTGCTTGTAAAAGAATTCTAATGTCAATGAAAACAGAGCTTGAAATTGTCGATGGACTTATAGAAGGCTGTAAAACAATGCCTCTCCCTCAGGATCCACTTTGGCAATGTTTTCTTGAAAGTTCAAGATCTGTTCACCCAGGAGTCACTGTGCATCCTCCACCTTCAACAGGTCTTGATGGAGCTAAGCTCCATTGCTGTTCTAAAGCAAATTCTTCCACATGTAGGTCAGTGTTTCCCTACCCTCATTTCCAGTTGTGAAAATGCTTCAGAATTTGTCTTGCATCAGGTCTTTGCCCAAATCTTGCTTTATAGAGCAAATAAAGAACCCTGTTCCCTTGCAGATTTTGGGGGTGCTAACACAATATTCTACACTGAGCACAGGCTGTTGTAATCAGCTAAGAAACAATAGGCTTTGCTCTATCTGAATGGCTCCTGTTCTTTTAATTTTATTTTCTTTGTCTGCTTTTTTTTTCCCCCAGGGAGCTCTGCACTAAACTTTATAGCACGAGCTGGGGCAATTCACAGAGCTGGCAAGAATTTGATCGCTTTTGTGAGTATAATGCAGTTGAAGTTTCCATGTTGACCTGTTTAGCAGATGTACGAGAACCTTGTCAGCTGGGCTGTAGAAATCTTACTTACTGCACTAATTTTAATAACAGGTAGGAGAGAGACACTGAATATTTTATAAAGGAATACCTGTGCTTTGATTTAAAACATGAAATAAAATGTTTTTCAGGCATATTTTGAGATCATATGTAGCTGTCTTTCTGCAAATATTGTTTTTTAAATACTTTGAAAATAAATAGCTCTCCTTTAGAATAAACTTTTGGAAATGTATTTGACAACAGACATAACAAAACTTACAAGAATAAAAGCTAACCCTTGAACTTGTAAAATGTCATCATGTATTAGCAGCATGTTTCCCTGTTGTACTGTATAAACAAGTAAGCCATGATTGGTGGAATGTTGTGTATTATAAATAAGGTTAAAATGCTTGTTAAATTTACATGTTACTCTTCTTCAAAATTCCTTTTCTTTCATAGATATTTCTGTGGTTTTATACTCTGTTGGGTAAAATGGATGATTTAAAAGTGATATCTGAATTAGTAATTACAAGGTTACAAATTAAATAGTTTGAGTTTAAAAAAAATTGTTAGCTATTAGAGATCTCTGGCTTCTATTTGAAATAGTACACAGTGACATGAGTGTTACACGAGTAGCAGAATCACATATGTGATAGATACAGCCTCGGCAAATATAAATGATAAACCACCTTATGTTAGTGATTCACCAGGAAACATTTGCACAAATATTCAGTATATGTAAGATACTTGCTATTAAATGAACTTTCTTCAGGTAAGAAAAATTTAAGTAATGTTTGATTTAAGAGGTATAGTGAGAAGGGAGTTTCAGCCTTGAGTTTTAAAGAGCTTATTTTCCTTAAAGACAGAATTCAAGTTGATTTTGATCTTACTTCACTGTGGAAGGGATTTATTTCCTTTATGCCACAAAAAGCAAGCCATATAAGGGTTGCAGAACTAATATAGTGAAAGGTAGAATGTGTGGTATTTTCTTTTTCTTGTATACATGCCATATCTTAACATCTTCTTTTAAGACCAACAGAACTTTTTAGGAGCTGCAATACACAGTCAGACCAGGGAGCCATGAATGACATGAAGCTATGGGAAAAAGGGAGTATTAAGATGCCATTTATAAATATTCCTGTGCTTGATATTAAAAAATGCCAACCAGAAATGTGGAAGGCAATTGCCTGCTCACTGCAGATTAAACCTTGCCACAGCAAATCTAGAGGAAGTATTATCTGCAAGTAAGTACTGTGGGGGAAAAACAATTTTGAGGTTCTGCTAAGGATATTAATGAGAAGTAGGACTGTGTTTGACTTATGTTAAGAAAACATGGCAAGGCAAACACAAGCAGAATATGAGCTTGCTTAGTTGACATTGCTTGAATCTCCATCACTGTAAATAGAAGATGCTTGCCAGTTAATGAGACGGATGTATTTGCTTCCATTGTAAAGTTGATTTATTGTTGGTGGGTATTTGACTCTGTGGTATGTGTAAAGCTTACCGTCTGTTTTGGTTTTGGGACCTACTGATGATTCTCAGTTGACAGAAAGGTCTGAAAAAAATGAAGTTTGGTTTTTGGGGTACTTTTAAATAAATTTTGAAAGTAAGTGATTGGGTAGAAAAAAGCCAGTTAATAATTAGTACAGGTAGTGAGATAGAGTTCAACCCATATTAGACATCAGTAAATCAAGGAAATGTTTAGTCTTGAAAGATAAATGCATATGATGCCATAGATAATAAAGATCACCAAGCCCAAAGTAGAAGAAAAGTAGTATAAGCATTAGTTCCTGTCTCTGTGTCACAAATTTGTTCCTCCCCTGTATGTAAAATGTTATGTGTATATATAAATATATATATGTGTGTATATATATTTTATATATATATAAACTTTGTGAGGCAGAAGGGGAAAGTTGTGGATTCAAGTAGTATTCATGAAGTTATGTTTCTTTATTTATCTGAAGATCAGATTGTGTGGAAATACTGAAGAAATGTGGAGATCATAATAAATTCCCTGAAGGCCACTCAGCTGAAAGTATTTGTGAGCTCTTATCTCCAACAGATGACTTGGAGAATTGTATCCCACTGGATACATACCTGAGTAAGTACCAACATACCTATGAAACAAAATTAGAAACCAAGATACTTTAAATGCTTGCAGTTGCTTTTAATAATTGTTGTTACTTCTTTTAAAGTAGTAGAGGAAATTCTAATTGCCATAGCTCATTAGTTTCTTCCTTCTTGTATTGGGTGTATGTAGCAAGGTCGTTTTGAAAGTGGTAGAAAAAATATTCAACAGAATTGGTAAAAATGCTATTTTACTGAATATAAGAAATGCCATACTTCACTGAAGAAAAATAAACCTCATTTAAGTCCATATAGATGCTGTATACTCTCTTTTCAGGCCCAAGTTCTTTAGGTAACATTGTAGAAGATGTTACGCATCCATGTAATCCGAATCCATGTGCAGCTAATCAGTTATGTGAAGTAAATAGAAAAGGATGTCAGTCTGGAGAACTGTGTCTTCCGTATTTGTGTGTGCCAGGTAAGGAGTGTTTTGGATTTTTATTTACCCAAGTTTTGCTGATTGATAAACATATGTTACCTAAATTTTGTTGAAAGTTTTAATGTGAGTTTTGCTGATATCCCAAAGGAACGATTATCACAATTATCAAGTGTTTTCAAAAGCTGTAGCCTACCTATTTGCCCTTTTCATTTCTCAATGTATTTGTGTTTTTGTTGCCCACTGAAACATAATATCTTTATTAGAAAAAGCATTATTACTATAGCAGTTGTATTGTCTTCACTTGCTGAAAAAGTAATTCAAAATGATCTGAAAACAAGCTCACTCAGAGCTTTTGAAGAGGCAGTTTACTTCCCTCAAAGGTTGGAGGGTGACTTTTATGTTTGAATTCAATCTTTGGTTGAAAGCTTTGGGGAATTTGTTGTAGTTCATCACTTCTAGGGTAATTTTAATCTACTATTTCTTTCATAATCTTTTTCCTCGCAATTTTTAAAACAATTTTTCTTTTTAGTCTTTTTTTTGTTTCTTTAACCTACTTTTCCTGCTTTTTCTCACTTTCTCCTCTCTTCATGTCTACCTTATAAGTGTCTGTCAGTGTTCACATAAGACATACAAGTAGGGAAGAAAGACACAATAAAATACATGAGAGAAGAGAAATGGCTGGGGTTTGCTTGTGAGACCCTTTAATTCAGATTCTGTATTGGAGAGGGTGAAGCATATGTGGTATTTGTTATATCGCATATGCGTCATACTACTACAGAACTGTGGGAAATGAAATTACTTCAGAATTGTTGGAATTACCAGTCTTTCTTTCAAAAGTGACATTTTCACATGTACTTCAGAACATTGTCTCAAGCAATTATCTTCTATTTCTGCTACATCTTGCCTCTATGAAATGAGTGAATTTGTCTAACGGGCAAGAGCAAGGCTGCTTTAGGAACACCTTATCTTTTTCACAAGTCTAAGAATAGTAGTTATTTTTGGTAGTGGTGCTTGTCACAGTATTTACTAAATATGAGTTAAAATTTCTCATTGTACTTAGGTTGCAAACTGGGAGAAGCCTCAGATTTTATTGTCCGTCAAGGTACACTTATTCAGGTACCATCCTCAGCTGGTGATGTTGGTTGTTACAAGATTTGCACCTGTGGACACAGTGGATTGCTAGAAAACTGCATGGAAATGCATTGTGTTGACCTCCAAAAATCATGCATTGTTGGAGGACAGAGAAAAAGTAAGTATTAGAACTTAATAACAGTGAATTTTGAGGTACACATAAAGACTCAGAGGATCTGAATGAAGAGTGTCAGAAGTTAATGTTACCGACTTATAAAAGGCGAAATTGGGCAGTTTGCTCCATCCTTAAAAAGCAGCTGTGGTTGTGTTAGTTGCATTATTAAGAGCTCCTTTCCGAAAGCCAATGGTTGAACACAGACCTCTCTGTATTTGTGCGTGTCTTGAGCTGAATCTAGATCTGGGTTTCTGTTCAGCTTTGCTACAATCTTTCTTGTTCCCTGCTTTGGACAAAGCTGCATTATAACTCGTACTGCTTGTTGAGGCTGAAATGACGACTTTAATGGATATTGCAAAACAACGAAGACTGGAATGAAGCCTTGGCACTCTTTACCTCTTGACAAAAAGTACACACAAAGGGAAGAAATGAGCACTACCACAGAGTTCTGCATAATGTATGAGACTATGGTTGAAAGTTCAGCAGTCTCACATCAAATTAATTTAGGAGATGAATGTATCTTTACAAAAGCTTTGCCTTAAAAAAATATGGAGCTTGCTAGCCAGAATTTATCTACCATTTTTTGTTTTCTGAGTGTATTTCTTTTTGCAGCTTTAAATTGTTCTTAAAAAAGGAAGAGAAAACCTGACTCACAAGCTTTGAAAGGATAAAGTGCTTGCTCATTTAATCAAAAACACCAGAGAACAAACTTTAAATGAATAAAGTAAAACTTGAAATTAAAAAAAAAAGTGTAGTGGTAAAATAAACTGAATAAGGGAAACCCCATGGACAGTTAATAATGAAAATGTTATATCTATGTAATACATATGAGTATATAGTGTTCTGGTATATTTGCATTTACTATATGCACTTTTACTTAATTTCTTTTATTTTAAGGCCATGGAACATCCTTTAATATAGATTGTAATGTCTGTTCATGTTTTGCTGGAAACTTGATATGTTCTACACGTCAGTGTCTAACTGAGCACAGTTCAGAAGATGAACGTCGGAAGTTTACAGGTAACTTTCCAAACTATGGAAACTGTAAGCTTAATAATCTTAGAGCAAGGATTAGCTTCTAAATTATATCTGCAGTATTAATGGGAAATACCTGATAACTTACTACATTCTTTTAACTGTTTGTTTGTCTCATGTCCAACCTGCACTGCAGAAAAAACACGCATCTAAAAAAAAAAACAGTACTGAAAAATAAAACTTCAGGTAGTATCTAAAAGTAGATAGAGACAAGGTACTGCCACTCAGGACAAGAGATAAGGAATTTAGGGAGAAAATGGAGAAAGCTGAGTAGAATCATCAAGGAGGCAGGGCACAGACTTCCCTTTCCACTACACAGTCTTCCCTTCCCACTACTTACAAGCGTATATGTGCTACAGCATTGCTAAATTACAGGAGGGAGAAACTGGCTGAAGATACAGCACATCTTTCCTTTTGCTAGAAGGAAAAGATGTCATAGTGACCCTTTGTGTATCTTCTTTCATAGAAAGTAAGTGTGAATGAAATTCCTGTTTTATGTGTTGCTTTTGCAGGTTTACCGTGTAACTGCGTAGATCAGTTTGTACCAGTATGTGGTCAGAATGGACGCACATATCCAAGTGCATGTATAGCTCGTTGTGTTGGGCTCCAAGACAATCAATTTGAGTTTGGATCATGTATTTCCAAGGATCCTTGTAACCCTAACCCTTGTAATAAAAACCAGAGGTAAAAGCAGAATGTTTTTAATCTTTTCTTTGGTATCTTCTACTTGTAAAGCAGATTTACTTTTTCGTTCAATGTGTTGTATATTGCAGTAACGTTCTATTTTTGGGATACTCCAATAAAAATAACTGTTTGAAGTAGCTACTTTATATTTATCATAGTAATGGACTGTAATGACTGCTAGTTCTTGGTTCCATTTCTGTAGTGCTATATCATTTTAATTCATTATGCAGATACCAGTTTTAGCAAAAGATAATTGATGTATCTTTTCAAAAGTGGGAGAATCAAATTTTGTTGAAATGGCTGTATCTTTTTACTCCTTTGGTTCACACATTCTAACAGTTTAAAACAAAAAACCCACACCTGACTTGGAGTCAGTCTTGCTTATTCAGTCAATAATACATGCTTCTTATCTCTAAAATAGGAAAATACCTATCATTCTGGGACACTTGAGTTTCTTTTAATTAGATTGATACCTTTTGAAAACTATGTCTGGATAACATCTGGGGTTTTAATGTCAGAAAAAGCAAAATCTGTATAGACATATTAAAACAAAATGCTCTGCACTAGTGTCTCCTAATGTACTTGGAGAAAAGAAAATCTGACCTTTCTTAGAGAAATCAAAGTCTGTGGCTCATAATCTTGGTCTCTGTCTTCAATTTTCTCATTGTTGTGCAATACTGCAGTCTCCTTTGAATTTGTACATTTTTCTGTTTTGAAAGAAAGCCACCATAAGAAGTTGTGTAATACTGTGCTTTCATGAAAACCAATTGTAGCAATCTTTTTCCCTTTTTCTGCATTTTAAATTCTTCGATGCAGAAAACTGCAGCAAAAGCACTGTAGTTTTATAGCTCTAGTAGCTGTTATGGCATTGAAAATTGGAATTTGAAAGCTGCATTGTGGATATAGATGTCTCATCTTTTTTAATTTGGAAGTTAACAGAGAGGTTTTTCAGTTGCAGAATACCATTATGCTTAGAACCTCATTTTGTAGTTCAACAGGGGACTGTACACATTTACTAGCTCAGTCTGATAACATAGCGTAAACTAAACATGCTCATTTTAAAGCATCTCTGAAACACTTAGAATCTATTTAAGATCTTACATTCCACTTGTTGTAAAGTGTTTAAATCTCAGAATTTCTGAGTCTTTCGTAATATAAAAGGAATATGTGTAATACATAGGCCAGCAGCGTGCAGAGGAAATAATCCGGTGGTAGCACTGTTGTCATATACAAGAGAAGGAGATTGTTAAAAAAGCCATTTGACATTTAATCAGCCTATTCATCAAACTCTATTGGCTGGCATTTCTCTAGCAGAGGGACGTCCTGCAGTGTACATGGCAAATGTTTTGCAGATAAGACTAAGGGGAAAGAATTTCTGCTGTTCATTGCTCTTATCTGTGAAGGCTTGAGAGGGATGACATGCCAAAAAAGAAAATGGTGTTAATACTAGATTTTTCCGTTTGTTTGCAGTCATCCCCAAGATTGGATGTGATATAATATACTGAACCTATAAAGCTAGAATCCAATTAATATTTGTAACTGAAAGCATATAATCTTGTAAGTCTTGTTTTCACTACCTTCTCAGGGCAGTGTGAGGCCGGACCTCTGCAATATAATGTCTTTCTCTTGCAATTCAGTGTTCTCACGTTTTCTGTAGTTTTCCTTAAATATGCATTTACAGAATAAAACTTGGGAGTAGGTAAGAAGTTTATCCAAGCCTTTTTCAAAAATACTTGGTCAAAGTTAAATTTTAGTGGAAACTGTAGTTGTGTTCACATTCATTGACTAATCATGGCATGAACCATTTCCAGGATTGTGGTGAGACCTGACATTGGCTATTCAGAATGTTTTATCATTTGTATTTCCTGCAGCTTTGCTGAACCATAGTTAGCTCTAAATCACTGGAGAAGATTTCAATGAAAATATTTTCCCTGAATGTTTTGAGACTTAAAAAAGAAATCCAAACCTATAACATAATATAAAATTATTATTACTTTATGCAGGTGCATACCAAAGAAACAAGTTTGCCTGACTAGTTTTGGAAAGTTCGAATGTAGCCAGCATGAATGTGTGCCAAGGCAGTTAAATTGTGACCAGACACGGGATCCTGTTTGTGACACAGACAATGTGGAATACAATAATTTGTGCACTTTGTACCAAAAAGGAAAAACTTTAGCATACCGAGGACCGTGCCAGGTAGGAAGTGGTTCTAGCAAAAAATATCAAATCTTTCTTTAATGTTCAACTTCGCAATAGTCTGGGGTTTATATCTTACAAAATGTTTTCATTGAAAGAAATACTTTAGAAGTTTAACCTTGACTAGTATAAAAAATACTCTTACAAAATTATATTCAGAATTTTGTCAGGTGTTTCTTTGCTTTAGTTAACAGTTGTCTCAGAATCAATCACAATCTTTGCTTAATTTTTCTCAGGAATAATACTCTGATATTTATATTAAGTCTTCCTGTATTTTTCACTACTAAAGCTTGCACTGAGGTATGTTAGCAGTAATTAGAGCAGTTCTGATGCCTAGTCATAGAAAGTCTTTAGCATTATGTGTGATTGTGTCCCAGGTTTATCAAGTTCATTGTTCAGGATCTATTTACACCTAAGTTTTCTTGGAAACTAAGCCATCTGTAATACTTTGTTTAGTCTGGATTGGATTAGTCTTCATATTAATCCCTGAGAAAGATTAGGATTAGATATACTTCTTCCATCCCACCACTTCCTACAGTGTTAATAGACAGCTATTTCTGTCACTTTACATAAAAAGTTAGAAACTACTCTTCTCAAAGTTGCTGGCCTTACTATTGATAGGCTGTGTGTCTCCAGGTTTTTCTCAAATTATGGAGATTAATTTGAGACATTCTCTTGGTCTCAACTGATAGATATTCTTATAAGTACAGGACATTTTCTCAGGCTTTTTCTGTATTATAAATGCTATTGCTCTTTTAACCCACTTTTAGTTTCTGCCTTTCTGTCTTTATACCTTCTTTTTCTTGCCCTTTTTCAGCAACCTCGTTAAGTACAGATAATTCTTCTCATTGCACATCAGATACCACATGAGATACTCAGAGAATGTTCAGCCCTTGAACAGTAAGAATCAAAGGAATGTTGCATGGCTGTGTTTTTTCTCCAGCAGCTGTATGTCTAGTTGTAATCATGTTCACAAAGTTTTTGACACCGGTAGCTTTAAGTTTTCGCTCTTGCTTTTATAGGAAAGATGACTGCAAGATATGAAAGTATTTGAAGTGCTCACAGTTACTTGTCCTCTCTCTGTTTTGTTGTTAGCTTAGGTGTGTAACATAGAAACTGTAATTGTCTTGCTATTTTAGAGGATACACAGTAATTGTAATAGCTATAGTGACTTACTGAAATATTAGTTAGTTTAACAAAATATTTAGACCTTAGCAAGAAATTACAGAATGAGTTGTGTCATAAGGCTTTGGACAAAAGTACTAGTCATAACTTGTCTGCAAAGAGTCAGCAATCCATTTGCTTCTGTCCATGTTTAAAAGCTTAAGTTTATTGGCATTCGACCTTCTGAATGTGTTGAACTAATATATGTGCACAGGCAGGAGGGGAAGAAACTATATGACTATTTTCTTAGATTTTTACATGTGTGTGAATCAAATGACATGCTAGATATGTTTTTCTGAGAGAAAATAGACATAATAAATGTATTTTTTAGATGTAAAGGTCTCAACAAGAAATATTTTGACAGGTGTCTTGGATTTTATTCTTTTGAAGTAAAATTAGCTTCTCAAATAATGTGTTAGAAATACATGCGCACACTAGATTTTAAGAACACAAAAACACGCAGAGAAGAAGGAATAAGTAAGTTATTAATAAGACGTTAAAATATGAATGTTTCATTGGTAAGTTCATTTTAATAAAATACACTATTGCATATTAGAATTATAATAATCTTTTATTAACTTAAGTAAGTGAATGTAGATGACATGGTCATTTTATTTAAGCATTAACACAGAACAAAAATTGTTGTTTCCCAAAACATGTCTTACTGTACGTTTCTCAGATTCCAACTTACATTTTTCTGTCACCTTCTTTAAGTACTTATTCTTTGCATTTATTACCCATTCATAAACTGGCAGATTATTTGCACTAGATTTCCTACTTTTTTGAATGTTTAGCAGACATATTAGCAGCGAATTCCCATTAACTTTGTTTTTCCTAATGTTAAAATTACTCTGAAGTTTCTGTAGCATGAGTAAATTGAGCTTTGAAACATTTCTGTGTATTTCAGCCATTTTGCAAATCAGTGGAACCTGTATGTGGACATAACGGCGAAACCTACAGCAGTGTCTGTGCTGCCTATTCTGACCGTGTAGCTGTTGACTATTATGGACACTGTCAGGCTGTAGGAGTTCTCTCAGACTACAGTTTTCATACAGAGTGTGCTTTTGTTAAATGTCCCCAGCTTTCTGCTACTGGCTGCAAACCGGTTATTGCGCCAGGTATGTTAATTTGTTGTTGAAGTTTACTGCAGGTAGGAGTCTCCAGGCTATGTGTAAAAATAGATGCATTATTTGGAACAAAACTTACGCTTTAAAATATTATGTTCCATAATGTCTTTGAGACTTCTAAGAGAGAAGATAAAATAGCGATCTTCACTTACAGCTAGAACAAGCCAGTATTAGGACTCAGCCAAGTAATTCTGAAGGGGAAAGGCTTCGGCTTTAGGAGTCATGCTCCTTCAGTCTAGAAACTTGCAGCTGTACCCGTAGGACTGGTTTGGGGAAAACAAATGATGTATGTAGTGTCTAGGGAAGAATGTCACTGGGAATTAAATGAGTAATTTTTAAGAAGTGGCAGCACAGATACCACATTGGAATGCCAAACTGTCATCAAAGTACAGTTCCCAGAAGAACTAAGATGATATTTAATTAGAAGACAGAGTAAGATACCATATGTATTTACAGTACTGTGAAAGAGGAACAGTATGAATAGTTCTGCAGTTGTGCTTTTCTGAACTGTTTTTTTTAATTGTTATCACAAATACTTCCTTTATGAAACAGTAACTAATCAACACATAATATACAGAGCAAAGAAAGCTTAGGTTTTGAAAAGATTTATGCATTTTTCTCATTTACCGGTTTGAAAAGGGATCTTTGTGGTTTGGTATTATGTTTAATAGCATAAAAATTGCTTTATAGTAATAGTTGGGGGGGTAAATCAAATACATAGTCATAGAAAGTTGAAATATTAGCCCTTTGGTTTCTGAGGTGGTGAGAAAAGACAGTAGAAGAAATGACACACTTTTGTGTTAAATCTGTCAGACAAGATGTTTTTCCCTCCTTATTTTATAAAAATTCTAATCTCCAACATGGTATCATTGCATAAATTAATGCTTGCAATGTGCTTAGTTGTTTCTGTCATGTCCTACGTATTTCAGATCTTGCATCATTTCTGTAGCTGCACATGCATGCATCCGTATAAATCCTTGTCTTGTACACCAAGTGCCTGTGGTTCTTAGCTCACAGTAATGTATCATGTTTAAACAAATGAAAATTCATCCTGTTGCTGCATATTGATGGTAGTAATTGTGTGTTGAAAGGTGACTGTTTTTGTATTATGCCTTCAACATTAAAAAAATCTTAGAAATAGTGCAATTCTGCTATCAAATTGAAACATTTACTTTGCTTTGGTAGTTTTGCTATTTTCATTCTCAGTTAACATTTAATTATTGACCTCTGCTTACTTGAAAGTGAAAAGTCTGTTTGCTTCCTCCCCCCCACCCCCCGATATTTTTGTTCATTCACATAGGAGCCTGCTGTCCACTGTGTGCTGGAATGCTGAGAATCTTATATGACAAAGACAAGCTGGATACTTTCGCAAGGGTAAACAGTTTATCATGCCTTATGTTAAATGGTACATGGAAAAGTCTAGTTACTGTATACTCTCTCCTGGAGAGTTAACACATTATAAAACCAGTTATTTTTCAGTAGGTAGTGTGTGGCTTGTTGGGGTTGGTTTTTTTTTCTTTATACTGTTCATACTTTCCTTTATTTCCCAGTGTGAGGTATAGAAATTGACTTAGAATGCAAAGCAAAACAGAGTAGGCACAGATGAGCCCATTCAGGTTTGCAATTTAAATGACTTGTAGTAGTAAAGACAAATGAGATGGGAAATGCATCTATCTCGTGGTTGTAAAATAAGGTGTATATTTGTTATTTAAGACCTTCCTGTTAAGATTATTCTGCTACCTCACTATTTCCTAATGTAGGTAACGTAGTTTTGACATTGTCTGTGGGATTGTTTTACACTCTTTAGGTTATCTACATAGCTGCCACTCATTTTGTTGCTCATCAGCTAAAATGTTGGATTTTAATTTAACACCTCCCTAAGTTAGGCACCAGCATCCTTCATTGCTGCTTTTTGAAAACCGCCAGCGTAAGATGGATCTTTTCATGTTGATTAGTGAATACAATATGCTACACAGCAGACTCCTCATGTGGTGTATGAAAGGATTGTACTTCACTGGCCCCTGCTATTATGCTTCAGTATATAGAACAGAGCAGAATTCTTGGGTTTTTGGCATGAGATCACAACAAAATAGAATAATATGACAATCATGCTTAGTGAAGCAAAACAATTCATGCTTTCATCTGCACAATTTATGGTTTTTAAATATCAAGAAAGAATTTCACCAAAACAGTATAAAATTACATTAATTTGTTTGTATGTTTAGAAATAGAGATAATTGTCAAAACACTGAAAAATTTAACTTGAGCATGATCCCTGGTGATCATCTAGTCCATCCGCCTGCTCAGAGCAAGGTTAACTCCAGTTAGATCAGCTTGTTCAGCCGACTTTTTAACACCCCAGGCGTGTAGTTTCCACAAGCTGAATGCTGCTGGACTCTAGTTCAAGGAGGGGAGGCAGGGCAGTCTTGCTGACTTTCTCTTCTCTTGCTCACCTAACACCACAATACAGTCTTTAAGTTATCAGAACTCATATATATAAACATACACATCTCTTCACATTTAAAATATGTGATCTCTCAAACATTGAAATCGGCATTCTCTTGGCACATACTGGAAATTACAGAAGTTCGACTGAAGCTTTCTCCTTTGGAAACTTCATTCAGAGGTCGTCCAGTAAGCCCCGAGAGACCATCTTTAACTGGTCACAGCCACCTGGAGACTGCCTTGTGTGGCACTAGCCTGAGCATAGAGAGTTAGAAGCTCTGTGCCTTTGTTACTCCGGCCAGCTAATATCTCCTAATAATACCATAGAGAATGCTCAGCTGTGTATTTGACTAGATTTGATACATATTTCATCTACATTAAATTAATGTTAATAACATTATCTCCTCTGATTTCATCAATAAAGCTATAGGACTGGTGTGCAGCTCTTGCTTTTGACAGTGTACGTACACATATAGCATATACGTCCATTGTACTGGAGATGCTTTAAGTTTTAGATAGATGAAATCACTGCTAGAAATGCTAGCATACAGTTTAACCAAACCAAGGAGGCAAGGAGTAGCATTGTATGCCTATTTTAGTTCAGACAGGTGGTTCAGGAGAGAAAAAACCTGCTTCAATTACTGCAGAGTTACATAGTTACATAAATCTGACTTTTTTTCCCTTCCCTCCCACCACCCATACATACCCCCCTTTTCTGGCCTTTTTTGTAAAGATAGCAGGAAACAAAATACAGCATCAATACAGAGAAAAAAAAAAATAGAGATTGCTAAAATGATAATATGATCTACTAGATTTCTAATCTAAGACATTAAAATCTAAGTTCGACACTGTGCTTCTGTTTTAAGATTGTTTGAACAGGGATTGCTAATCAATCAATATGTCAGACTACATTTTAATGGGGCTGTGACACACAAATCCTTCAGAGATGTGGTAAAAAACGTGTTGCGTGACACCTTGCAAATTTGATTCATGTAGTCTAATCGGATTTCCCAGTTTGCCATTTGTGAAGGTCCTGTACCAGTGGTCTTAAAAGAAACACAGTAGGGTAAGAAGAATGGAATTCTTGCAGCTGAAGCTAGAAAACAGAACACAACAGAAGGACCAGAAGTCACAAGTATTTGTGTTGATGTGTACACTGTTCAACATATCCAGAAATGACCTGGAAAAAAGGTGAAGAATCTTTAAGGTGTTGGCATTCCTTGAACAGACTGAGCATCGACCATCAAAGTGTTTGCCAGATACAGACAGCACAACAGAGATGAGAATTATAAGAAGAAACTGTGTTTACTCAGTACTTATGTAGTGATCTTGAAATGTCACATGTTCCCATATATATAGACATATATATAACTTTACAATGTCATATCTCTTCATTTCTGGTGGCTCTTGGAATGGGTTCTGTGATGGTAAAGAAATGCCAGCTGGTAGGGCTGCTCTGCCTCTTGTTTCCCAACATGGGAGTACAGGCGGCTTTAACAGACACCATTTACACTGTTTTGAGGTACGTGATATATATACACACTGTGAAGGTGGAGAATAATACATACCAAAACCATGGTTAATTTAAGAAGTAAATACATTTTCCCCTTCTTCCTTTCACTTCTTTATGGGTTTGGAGGGGTTTGGTTTGGGTTTAGGTTTGGGGTATTTTTAGAATCATTGCATTATTTAGGGTTTTTGCTAGAGATTAGAACTGAGTCATTTAATGGCTGAAACAAATTTTCTGGCATGACATCAAGTTATTAAAACTGAAGAGGAGAAATGTAATCTTCCATACTATCACATCACGCATGAAGTAATTTGTTTTGTTCCAGGTAACAAATAAAAAGCCTATAACAGTACTTGACATACTTGAAAAAATCCGCCTGCATGTCTCAGTGCCACAGTGCGATGTGTTTGGATACTTAAGCATAGAATCCGAAATTGTGATTCTCATCATTCCTGTGGATCAGAACCCCAAACCACTGCAGGTAGACCATGGTATTTTGTTCACCCAGCATGGACTTCATTTTTATGTCTGTACACTTCACTGTTTTTCAGTATAGGAGGTTTTAAATTGTGCATTTTTCTGTGTACTGAATCTGAGTGACCCAAATCTGAGTATCTGCTATTATGGATGGTAAAATGTGTCTTGAAAATTCTGCTTTTCTCATAAGAGGCTTTTGAGTGTGGGTAATTAGAGGGGAGAGGTGAAAGAAGGCCAAGGGTAAAGTAGTATGATTTTTGTTGTAAAATCAATAAATGCAGAACTCTCAACTTTCTATGGCTAAAATAACAGAAAATATAAACTGATGAAAATAAAATACACTTACTGGCCTCTTAAATCAATATTAATTGCATGTTAAATGTATACTTGCATATGAAATGGTTGTCTCTGGTGTCACGGTTAAAAGTAGATTCAAGCATATGTGATATTAGGCTGAAGCACATCATACATACTGATCATATTAATACATAGTGAGCATCTTGATGTCAAGCAGTACTTCATACCAAAGAGGATCTGTTAATACTATCCTGAAACCATTCTGGATTTAATATTCCTTTCCAACTTACAGTAAAATGTGCTGGGAGATCCCAAAATGCTGTTGCAACCTTAAAAAGGAAGTAACGTTCTGATAAGCTGCCCAGCTTGCTGTGTCATAGCTAGTTCATTCTAGCAAACAAAAACTTAATGTTCACACTACTAAACTCTAAAGGTAAACCAACCAATGCAGCTCAGAGTTCTCAAGAGTATTTCCTTAGGAGCAGTTACAAGCAATAGAAGGACGATTTTGGCTATGTATTGCATTATTATCATCCTGGAGCTGTTGATCAGTTTTTTTACTTTCTGCTTGTTAACCTGTGCAAAACCAGTGAGGATGTCTTCTTCCATGGCAGGAAGAGAAATAATAACCTTTTCTTTTTCCCCTTAGATTGAAGCCTGCAATAAGGAAGCAGAAAAGATAGAGTCACTGATAAATTCAGACAGTCCAACATTAGCATCACATGTGCCACTGTCAGCTCTAATTGCGTCTCAAGTACAAGTTTCGTTTAGCATTTCTTCTCCTTCTGTTAAAGTGGTGCCAGTTCTGCGCTCCCTGTTCATAAGCCTTCTATTTACTTTGTCAGCATTAATATATTATATATAACTGTTTGATGCATGAATATGGCAGGATTTTATCTTGTGAAGGACTTTCAGAACTGTTGGTCACTAAACCAGGAAACAAAAATTGTAGAAGATTTGATGAACTAATATTTTTCAATGAAGAACTGTTGTATTTGGAATAATGTTGAAAAGATTATTCTTTTATTTGTTATTAGTCAGATGGCTGTTTCAGCACAATTAGATTGTTTTCCATTCATCTTGGAAACAAAAATACTTTGGAAGGTTCTGACATTATGGATTTATGGTTTGTGCAAGAAGCAATCTTACAGGGGGTTTTCTCAGCAATGAAGAAAACAGTGTTTTGAGTTTATTGAAGAATGTTAATTCTGTATTATTTAGATGCATAACAGTGACAACGAAGAACACACACCTATTTTAAACATCATTTTTTGGAAGAAACAAATCGCTGCTACTTAATTACCTTACCAAAAATTTAAGAGTTTGTTCTCATGTAAATATGCTTTCATATTTTATAATGAAGAAAACTAACTAGCCTTGGGCCTATTTCAGTAGACATCTTTACTTGGACTAGTGAAGATTTGCAGGACATTGGGCTCAATGCTTGTAAAATGACAATCAAGCTCTATACTAGTACCTGACTTCAATGAAGAAATATGTTCTTTTTATAGTTTTGTACATTTCAGAAACTCATATTGGATGCAAAATTATGAAGAATCTCAGTATCTATATTTAAGTGCCATTTAAAATATTGCAGTATTTGCATGTTATCTAATGAAATTTATACTTTAAATGTTTATACAAACAGTATATTTTATTACTTACTGTATTTTATGCACCTGACCTTAGTCTACATGAAGTATTTTATATCAGTATTATGATAGCCTACTTTTGAAGTATATACAGAAAAACTTATTTTTACCAAAATGCTGAACTTTTTGAAAGAAAGCACTGAAAACTTTTTGAACATGTATGTTGTTGTAGCATGTTTGTAGCAATTATTTTCTGCTAAATCTTTTAAATGCAAAAGTATTAAAGCTTTTTATTTTAATAAAAACACTTTGTCATGTATCCTTGTATACGAATGAAAGTAATTTTGGAGAATTCTGCAATACAGCGTGTATTGTACTTTCTCAAATCAACACTTAAAACTGCAATTACAAAACTGCAATTACATACGTGTGTGACACACAGTTTAATGTTTTCAAATAAAGTATATTTCAAAGGAGGGGGTTGGGGTTAGGTTTTTAGGGTTTTGCTGATTGGGGTTTTTTTTGTTTGTTTAACCAAATCTGTGTCACATGCAAGTATGTTTATGCTATAAGTGTCAGACTCAATTAGCTACAGAAGAAGAACGTAGATGTCTTTATGGAACCTTCTTGGGTAAGGTAACAGTCATCCTCTGTTTTGATTTGGAAGATACTTTTCTCATCTACAGCTGGAAATCTGCACAACTGTTATGGACAGAATTACTACCTTACTTGTACTGAGACTTTAAGGCTCAACCTCCTCCAAAGCAAATTGAGAGACTAGATGTATATAATTGCAAGATGACAGATTGAGTTTCCTTGAACCCTCCATCAGCTGCTTTTCTAAGTATATCTCTGTTGTTTTTTGTCTTTTAATGAGTCAAGAGCAGTTTTATATTTGAGGTACAGTTCTACTCTAAATATCGTTTCTGAGTGCTTTTGGTAGATGAGTACAAATGCAGACAATCTTTGGAAGTGTACTTGCCAAATAACTCCAGGAAGACTCACATACATACTCATCAAAGTCCAGACAGAAAATACTTGTTGAATATGCTGATAATCCATCTGTTTCTGAATTTTCTTCTGTGAATTCTTTAGAAACCTGGATACAAGAGTATAATGAATGCATCAAAAAAGCTTTTTGAGCTTAAATAGCTTAGATCATTTCCCCAGAAACTGCAAGCAATTCAGATGGTTTATTGAATTCCTTATTTTTTTCCAAATCATTAGCAAGTATGTAGCTAATGTACATAGCTTCAACATGTAGTCTGTTAGCTTGCTTAGCATTTAACTGAAGCAATGTGATGCTTATTAAAATGAAAGGAATTATAGATGTGTTAATATATACACACACATATATATAGGCCACACTAGAAAAATTAGTTAAAAGCTTAAAATCATACTTTTTGTGGGAAAATATATAGCGATTTTTATCTTTTTATGTCTGTGAAGATTTTCTTCAAAGAAAAATGGTGCCGAAAAAAGTTGCTTCTGTTTGTATAATGAATCTGGAACAAGCAGAATTTAAGCCCAGAGATTTCTGAATTCACATGTGAGTGTCCAGTACTTGCTAGAAGAGTGAAAATTTTGAGTGGTTATATTAAGTATGTACGTTCCGTACAGTGAAATTTCATATAATTGTAAGTTCTTGGATGTAAGTTAAGTTCAGCATCCACAGTGTAGAAGGCTAAGGTTCTTTTTGCTGGATGAACAGAAGTACTTCGGTATTATCTAGGTTTTATCAAGACCTTAGACTACCTCTCAAAGGAGTTTTATTTGCAAGTTATGAAATTTGAACCAAATGGTGGCAAATTTGAAAGAGGTTCCAGATGCGTTTTTCCTTTAAGTCCTCATGATGTTCTGTCACCATCTGTGTGGAAATCTGGGTTCACTTAAGAAGGAATGAAGACAGCACAAGGGCACTTCAAAGCAGCACAAGCCTGTTTGTTGCTTTTATAAAAGAACCCAGCTGAAACATTTACAAAACATTATTTTCTTGTCTACTGAAAACCCGAGTTCATGTCAATAACTGGCTCCAGAGAGATGCTTCAGTTCTGCTTCAGTTTGTTTAGTTTGGCTCTTTTCAACAGGGTGACAGCAAAGCGGAGATGCCGGCAGTGCTTGCTTGTACACCCTTAGGAGTGGATCAGCCATAAGGGCAAATGTCAGAGCAAATAAGAACAAGAGATTTCTGGCTTACGCTTTCTGCTCATGTGATGCTGGTCAGTCAGTTCTGTGAGAGGCCATGAAATCATCACTTGGAACCATACAGTCACTTTATCGCCCACTCCTCTTTATGCTCTAACTTTATGCTACTTTATCCAGGGTCATAACTTGGAGATTTGCAGGTGTGTATCTTGATTGAAAAGTGAAGTGTTTTTATCCTCACTCAGTTTTATGACCCTTTTACTACAGTAAAAACAATACGCTTTTAGCATTATGTAGTACATCAACTTTTGCTGAAGGTTTCAGTTATTATATTTGAAGCTGATCAGTTCTGTACAGATTTAATACTACCAACGTTTGTATTAATGGAGACTGGTTGTGTATGACCAGTATGGTATGAAATAATAGTGCAAGACCTTTCTTCATTTTAGTGGGCTTTGTACATACACTGTTAGATGGAAAAAAGGATGTGCATTTCATCTCGACATAAGAAAGAAACTTTTTACAATGAGAACAATCAGTCACCAGGGATGTGGTGGAGTCCCCCATAGCTGAGTTTTTCATGATGTGACTGGACACAGTGCTAGATAATGATTCTATGATTCTATAAAGCACCGAGAGGTTGGACCAGATGATCTGAGGTCCCTTCCAACCTAGGCTAAGGTTCTGTGATTAAAGAAATACTTCTAATTGCAGTACATGGAAATTTTTAGCTTATTAAATCATTTTCAGTTCTTACAAACACTGATTCATTTATCATTTTCAAAATGACATATAAAATAATTAATATTTCCTACTTCAGACAACCTTCTTCATAATACATACATTAAAGCCTTTAGAATATATTGAAACACATTAAGTTTTATTTAAATTGTGAATGATTTAAAATAGACTTCAGCAAGCATAACATAGCAACAGCTTCTATAATCAGTAAGTTCTTTCTCTTCTACTTATGTTCTCCAGTGCTCTCTGGGGGAGAGGGGAGGAGGTCAAACCTTTACATTAGTCCATTATTCTCAAACCATGGGCTAATGTTATTTAGAAATAGATCCATGTATTTTTAGTACATGTAGCTTTAGCACATCACTGCTACAAATTCCTGTGCACTGACATTCCCCCTTCTGCATTCTTCAACATGAACAAAATTACATATTCAAAAACATACTCATGCTAGACATCTTGAAGGAGACTTACCCAAAGGGCAGCAGTAAAATGTTTAAAAGTGAAAACTCATGTAAAAGGGTCGGGTTTCTCCTTGCAGTTCCTAGGACATAAAGGAGAATAAAAAATAAAGGATAGCCTTTTCCGGAGGATCATAGAATGGTTTGGGTTGGAAAGGACCTTAAGGTCATCTAGTTCCAACCCTCCTGCCAGGGACAGGGACATCTTGAACTAAACCATGTCTCCCAAGACTCTATCCAACCTGGCCTTGAACACCGCCAGGGATGGAGCATTCACAACTTCCTTGGGCAACCCATTCAGGATGCAAAAACTCATGCAATAATGCAGAAACCTTATCATCGCTTATATAAAGAAAGATTGTCACCTTAAATTTTTCATTAGATGATCAGAACTATGCTGATTATTAAATCCAGGTATATGTAAAACCATTAAATGACCTTCCAATTTGTTGTATTGCTACCTGTCCCTTCTTAAAACAGAGTATGTTTATTCTTTCCCCAAAATATTTTCCGGTTTGCCTTCTTTAAAAGCTGGTTTCTGCTTCATTTGGCCAGGTCCAGTAAGGAGAGGAACCTGAGCCAAAGGCTTTTGATGGTTCTGTAGCTCTGACAGTACTTAATAACCCTATAGATTCTTGCTGTAAAGAGCCACCCTTGTGTTCTGGCGCAGGCTTTCTGTTGTATTTGGCAAGGTTCTTCAGTTTACTACTTTGTGCTTGGATCTCAGCATCAGCTGCAATAAATGCACAGGTTTTCAATCTGTTTTTCCAGTTCTGATTCTCCTTCTAAGCTAGCAGTCTTCTAAAACACTTACGAACAACCCTAGAGGGTTAAATCATTAAATTAGCAGGTAATAATACTTTTCAGTTTGGATTTCAAGTACAAATTACCATCAAAGATGCAGGATCAAACTGTTTGATTTCTGTCATGTACACATGGCATTGTCTAGCTATAGGAGCACAAAAAGATTAAAAAGGTATCTCTGGGTTTCTGTGTTCTAAGGTGCACCCATCAGCAGTAGTTCATTTTGCCCTGAGTTAGCAACACTCCAGTCCCTCCTGGTCAGAACAAGAGCAGCTTCCAAGTACCAGCACAAGTGCTGACATTGATCAGGAACAGTTCAGTTCCCCTGGCATGAGAAAGTAAGTTTAAATATTTGCAGCCATTAGTTCCATACAGAAACAGAGCTGCTGCCAGCAAGGCTGTGGCTGTACTGTCATTAGCATCCCCAGCTGATCTGAGCACCAACTTCATCCGGATCAGAAGTAGGCACATGACTTGGCCACAATACAAGATACAGGGAGCAGCCTGTCTGGTTTTTATGCTGGAAAACAAATGCTGTCATAATCACATTCTCTGAGCATGTGTTAAATCTGTTAGGCTGTGTGCATTTTGATTTTTTAACACATTTGAAGCGGCAATGTAAACTCTGGATCGGTATCTCACAGCTGAATGTTTTCTTAAAGGCTGCTCACACCCATAATGATGGACTTATTGTGGCCCTGAGCCACAGCTTTAAGACCTCACTCAAGACCCAGAAGAATCAAAGAAGATGTGAGAAATGCAAATGCACATTTCAAAACTAGAGGTGGGGAAAAAAAAAAAAAGAAAAACCTATGGTATTTTTAACTCATATTAGAACAGTCATGACGACAAAGTAACTTACTTAGTTTTTAACCTTCCCCAAAAATATGAAGTGAATTTGTCTTTGATCTCTGAATGCTTCTAGTACAGTCTAAGACAACATGGATCCTTAAATCCAGTGCTGTGCTACACAGATTTTATCAACAGTAGCACCCTCTGCAGTTCTCAGCATAGAAATTGTCAGTGGTGAAGTAACCATAGTGTTGGGTAAAATATTGTCTTTAAAATATTATCAGATCTGGCCTTCTCTGTGCAATGGAAAACCAGTAGGTTTAGTTTCCCTGTTTTCACAAATCTCCTTTGATTGAAACTTGATTTTCGTAAAAGCACAGGATACCACCACAGAACCAGAAGTTGGTACTTACAAAGCTTTTATAACTGAATTTTCTAGGATAGTTTGCTGATTTTTTTATTTCCCAAAAGAAAAACATTACTTGGAATTGCTGATTGTTCCTTCAGCTTAAGGTTAACACAGTTACGCACTTGGCGCTACGTGAAAGTAAATCATACGCCATGTCCCTTAATCGCTGCTCCTTGTTGCTGTGTGCTTTGCTGCAGCACAGCGAAGACTATGGGCACAGCTGGAAAAGTCTGGAAAGTTCATTCATAGGGTTCATTACAGTCATTTTAAGAATATGAAGATTGGCGGATCTCTCATTTTCCATACTCTTCAAAGCTTCCCACAACTTCCATGAGCACATAGATCCCCACCATCATTTCCAGCTTTTATTTTTTCATTAGTTGCAGCAGCTGCAACTTGAACATTTCCTTGCCAGTACCAATGAACCTTTCTTACACAGCACTAATAATTACAAAAACTTTGGCTATGTGGGTTTAACAGCAATTTAGAAAAACCTGTTCTTTAAAAACAGAAGTTGCTCATCTCCTCCTCAACAGAGGGCACTCCTCCGATGAAAATACAAGTCTGTGTGCTCCATTAATTTATCGTACCTGAGTTAACTAACCTGATGTTACAGCATAATTAATGGACATGCCTTATGTATCTGGCATGTATGGGCAACAACTTTTTAACTGGGTTCATGCTAGTGTATATAGAAGTGTTTTGTTACGACAGCAGTTCTTTTCCTATGTCACATTGATTTGAAAATTGTAGAATATTAAACTAGAAGTAAAATACCTGTCTTACCTCCAAACTGCAAAGTTAGCACTGTTAAGGTACTTGGTTGCGTGGCACGGCATATTCCACTGTTGAATCCCACATTCCAAGTCACAAATGAAGTTCTCCAAGTTTTGTCTTTTTGTTGTTGGTTTTCTTCTCTTCCCCCAAGTGAAACAACTGCCGTGGTTTCACAACATTGTTTGAATTCTGATCCCAGATGCAGACTTCCCGTGCTTACAATACTGTGTAAAAAAAAAAAAAAAAAAGGAATTCTGTTAGATATCCAAACTCTTTTCCAGTGTTTAGCCCAACCGAGCTAGCAAGTCATAACATATTTAAAACATGGTATCGCAGTAACAGATACCTACTCTTCTATTGTAGTACAAGGTTTGCTCTCGTTATTTTACAACTAATGACCACCATGGTATTAACAGGATATAGAGTTGTGACTGCCTGAGCACCTCAAGCACAATCTCACTCATGTTGTTTAGCTCTTCAGTCAAAGCCAGTGTAATTATAGTCCCTAATCATATCACAAAATGTATTAATTATGAAAGATTGCCTTCCTAGCTTTAGAGGGTTGCAACAGGAGAAACTGTACAAGCAGAAAGAGTCAGACTAATGAAACCCTAAAGCACAATGCTTACTACGAAGGCCAACAGAAAAGAGAAATAGAAACTATTTCCATCCATATGTGATGTAATGGAGGTGCACCATCACCAGCAAGGTCAAGCAGGGACTTCTCGGCCCTGTTCTGGGAGACAGAAGAATGAAGCAGCACTGATAACAGCACTGATAACAGCAGAAGTCTGTAGCTTTAGTAACACAGCAAGCAGTGGGGTGCAATGGGGAGCTAAGTTACAAGTCTCCCAGGTTAGTTAGTTGTGATGCCAAAACTGCTAACATTCTTGACTGTAAATACCAAATTATGTTACTCCATTATTTTGTCATTACTTCCTTTCATAACAGTTGCCATTCTGCAAGTCTGAGGTGAATTTCTCTTTTAGTCATCAAATGCTTTCTAGTAGCATAGCTGAACCTGAAGTTGGATTAACCTGCTTACTGTTTAGCTATTCAAACCACAAAGGCCTGGGGCTGAACGAGCCACCTATGGTTCCAACACTGCCCATGGAGAGAAATAAGCATTTTCAGGATGAGTCATCTGATGTATTTTAAAGACGTGTTACATGGTAAGAAAGACTGCACTCTGGGAATGCCTGTCTGGTCATCTGGCCGGAGGAGAGCTGCTCTCACCAACCTAAGAAATAATGCACTCTGCATCTCCAGTGCACGTCTGTCTGTCTGTCTATCTATCTAATCTATCATGATGCTTTTCATTATTCTTAGAACAATTCTTAGCCAGGCTTAAGCATACTCAAAAATATGCAAGGGCCTGATTGCAATCTGGTAACACGCATCCGTCACATTCACGGAGAGTTTCTCTTGGCAAGTGTTTAAAAAACTTCAGAGGCAAATAACAAAGGTGCAGGCAAGGGCCAAACAATTGGAAATTCTCTTTGAACTTCTCGTATCGTTGTTGCCACATCAAGGATATGCGAGTACAGAAGCACTGCTTGAAGCACAAACTGTTACCAGTTACTGTGCCCCTTCTTGCTCCGATGGTGTAACTCATGATCCATTATACCTCGTATTCATTTTCTGTTACACAGTTGGGAACATACTCACACTGACACTCAACAAAGAAGATAAACTAGAAAATACCCACATTAATAAGGAGACTGCGTTGTCTCTCAGTGCCTTTTTGAATCTGCTTATCATCTGTCCACACAATGATTTAGGCTTCTTATAATCACATTCGATGCCTCCTGGCTCTACCTTTTCTGTTGGTGTGCTGTGTCCATCCAACCACGTGTAAGTGCCTGAAGACAGTGAGTCAGCAGGGGGATTTGTCAAGAGAAGGTAATGTTGGACCAACCCATTTTCCTTCTGCAAGAGGATAGCAGGCCTTTTGGAGTAAGAGAAGCATCGTATGCCATGCGTCTTGGTTTGAGTAAGTCTCTTTGGCCCTCTTACACATGGCATTGTTGTAAGCAGGTTAGGGATGCTTGGTTAAGATGAAACTGTTGTGAGTGGGTAGGAAACTGGTTGGAAATCCTTGTAATTATCAAAGGATGGTTACTGAAGGATTCACTGTCAAAATGGAGGTGCTGCAGGACCTGGTGCAGGTGGATGCAGTTCTGGGCAACCTGATTTAGTTGAAGATGTCCCTGCTCATTGGGGGAGGGTTGGATTAGATGATCTTTGAAGGTCCCTTCCAACCCAAACTATTCTATGATTCTGTGAACATCACTTGGAAACTCTGGAAATGAAATAACTATTCAGTACTTGTTCTCAACACCACAGTAAAATTTCCAAAACTGAATAGGTCACCTGAGTTTCCTGTGTACAGCAGTGATATATGTCAGACATGAACCAATCCAGATGAAGATAAAGGTATTGGCAGCATGATCTGACCAAGAGGTCTATTCCCACCTCCCCCATTAAATGACTCCGTAATAAAGCTTTGAGCAGCTGAAAAGTAGCACTATACATGTTAATAATTTTGCTGGTCTCCTTGATTATTTTGCATTTTTTAAATGTGGCTATTTCCAGTATTTGAAGCTCTAAACCGTGCCATATTTTCTCTTAGCAAGTTAATTCCAGATCAACTAATCCCATTGCAGCAACACATACCAGTTAACCAATACGAAATATCTTTGACATGTTTTTCTCCGTGCACCCAACCCACCTGCAGCCCTTCCACAGCGCTGGGCCACATCCACCACGCAGGTATTTGACACCTTAGGGAAAAAAAAAAGGCACTCGCTCAGCAAGAAGGTTGAATTTGTCCAGTCCCTACTTGCCAGAATGAAAGTGGCTACACATCCAGCAGTGGTCTTGACTTGAACAGAAGCTCTGTGTATTACTTGGGGAATGCAAACCAAATTTTAGCAACAGTAGTTCTGTGACTGAAGAAAGTGAGTTGAAAATGCATTATAAAAATAACACAGAAATCCTCTCCAGAACATAAATCAGTTTCACAGGTTCAGAATTCCTGCTGTTACGTCTTCAGGAGCTCAAAAGATTGTATTAATTTGATTTTTATTTTTTTTTTAAACAAAACATCCAGTTTGTGCTAAGGATCTTTTTAGAAATGCTTCTGTGGACTGTTAAGAGGAACTGAAAGCCATTTACAAGTTGTATGAGGTGTTTGGCTCAGGTTTATATTTGCTGAAGGCAGTATACCAGAGTTTCCGAGAAGGAATATAACTTCCCTTAAATTACATACAGAAATAGCTAGGTACAGTGTGGCAAACATTTATTTTAGTAGACTCTGGGGGACATCGTGTTCTTGTGGATTTAAAACCAAACTGCAACCCTAAGATTAAAAATATAAACACTGTGGCCAGGGCTCCCCACAGAAATCCCACAGGTGGCATCACAGCATAGGCTTCTGCTTTTAATTTAGAAGGAATGCAACCGTTTGGGGAATTTTTTTCTTAAGCTAGCACTTTTCTACAGCTTTAGCTCTGCCTTGAATTCAGGACTGCCCTCCAGTACCTAAACTAGCATGTTGCTTTTGAATGCCTTTTGAGAAGCACATGTGACATCAAGGACATGTATGGATGTATTCAATTGTTCACACGGAAGTGAGCCAAACCCATGTCAGTAATTTTTGTCACTAGCCATCTACAATTAGCATTTCAAGAGGCTAATCAGATGTAGACACACACTCTCTCTCTCAAGGTTCCAATCCTTTTGAGTAAAGAAGTATTTCTAAGATTTTTTAAGAAACCCCTGGTTGTTCATCATGTGCACAGACACAAAAATATCACAAATTACAGTAAATTCTCCACTACTGTCTTAATTCAGAAGAGGGAAAACCAGCAAACGAGGAACCAAGTTATAGCTGGAGATGTCACCAGGAAAGACCAGGAAAGACGAGAGAAGATAAACCTTGCACAGTGTGTTTGACAATGTCAGGAGCTATTGGACCATTTGTCTATCATCAGAAAGAACATTACATGTTACTGGTATATCAACATCTGAGTAATAACCAGATGTCAGCACCATTTCTTCTCTGATATCAGGGCGCCTCCACAAGGGGAGGACTGGGAGGAATGGTGAGGAGCCAAGGTGCACAGGATCCAGCCCTGGTTCAGGAACTGAACATCCCTGACTGTCGAGGCACAGCACTTCTCATTCCAGTGACAGCAATGTTGAACTGTTTGATGTGCAGCCACCTGGGCACAATGTATGTGATCTGCTGTTGAAAAGGATTAAGTTGAGGTATGGACATTCCTGGGCTGAGCCTCGACTGGATGCCTGACCCCAGCCCAACTTCAGGAGGCCTCAGACTGACGCCTCCAGTGTCACAGACTGCAGCTCACAACCTGCACGGACACAGGGTAGGTGAGGCAAAGCTGACTTGTCATGCAAGCAGAAATAGTGTATTTTTATTTAGCATGAAGGGAAAGCAAGCTTAAAAACTCATCCTTGCAGGGTTTATGGCCCTGCTCAGGGCTTGTCACCAACATAGTATTTCCAGGACAACTTACTCCTCCTATCCAGCTGGGTCTGCCAATTGTTCTAAAACTGCCTATGCAAATCTTTGCCCTTCTAATTCCTCTAAAAATCCACCTCTCATCCACAGAAAGGGAAGAGAGCTGGCTCCAGCAGCTAAACATCTTGTAATAGTAACACCACTGTAATCAAATGTTTTTATAGCTGCACATTCCAAAAGAGAAATCTCTACTTCTCAGCATGATGCAAATACTCCATCTACAGCATGAAAACCTGGCCAGCAAAAGCACAAGTATATCTGACAGTGCTCAGTAACAAAGTAATACAAAGCAACAGTTTTAGGCAAATAACAACTATCTGGCATAGTTTCCACTTCTCTTCTGCCTACTCCAAAACCAGACAGAAAGTGGATACGAAGTGTGAAACCGACAGCAATACTTTCAGGTTATTTCTGTGAGCAGTTGACCTCCTTACCCCAGAGATATATGTGCATCAGAGCAACAGAAAATGTAAGAAGCACACAGAAGCATCTGCTTTGGAGAAAATGAAGGCTTTTTTCTTTTTAAATACATCTTTTTTCTAAGTTCTATTCCCTCAGGAGCCTTGAAGTATTAAGAGGAGTTCATTGCTGCTGTGGTTGTTCATCCCCTCCTCCCCCAAACTAAAGCATTCAGAACTGTACATGCAATTTTTTGAATATTTTTATTGGAATATTTTTAAGGTTTATATTTAATAAATATTTCACATTTTATTTGTTAGAAGAATATCATTTTGGAATAATTTTTACTAGAAAGCCTCTAGTCCAACATTTCTAATACACCTGATAAAGAACAGAAACAGTATCAGAAAAATCCAGTGGCAGAGGTCTCACTTGCAAGGACCTGTGAAGACATGGTCCTGATGGCCCGAGACCTCTTCAGTATAGCAGCACTGACTAAGTCAGTCTCATGCCTCAGAGTGGCTCTGAAGAGGCTCCCTTGTGGCATCTAGGAACCTCAGCTCCTTGTCACACTCCTCACTTCTGCAGGGACCTGCTTAAACCTGCCTCCCGTCAAGGCCGCAGCCAGCAAAACCCGGGCCCTTCCAAACACATCCCAGAAAGTAAAAGCAAGCATGAGGCACAGCCCCCTACCCTCACAGACAGGCCTTTTGGGAATTCGCCTGCAGTAGCCATCCCTCGCAGAGTTTTTATCAGGGAGCTCTCACTCCACTTCAAAACCACCACAGCAAGTGCCCTGCCCTCATTTAGCTGCACTTTCAGCCTGCCACCAAGATCCTTTTCCAGGAATCAGCAGGCAATTGTCCCTACGGACACTGCCCAGCACTGTGCTGTGCTTGCTACCAACTGAAACCTTCCACTAGACCAGGTTGCTCCAAGCCCCATCCAACAACCTGGCCTTGAACACTGCCAGGGATGTCGCATGCTCCTGCCAGCGGTAACGCTGGCAACTCACTCACGAGAACACAGGCAGCCAAGTCCTGAGCCCTGGGCAGCCACCTCCTTTCTACCAGGGGCAGCCACCTCACACAGTTCCCCTCAGCTGAAGTGCTTGTGTTCACCTCAAAATTGGGTTTTTGCTCAAACTGCACCCATTGATTCTGAATCTTATGGCCCTGACCCTAGCTCTGGTTTTGTACGATCCCACACTGAACACACATGTGGTCACATTCCAACCTCTGTTTGTGCCAAGGTTATCCTTGGCCTTGAGCAGCAGCAGCAGCCAAGTAGGAGAATCTATGCTGGCTGACCCTTATGCATGTGTGTTTATAAATCATGATGTTGTATTAACTCCCAGCATACAAGTTCTTCAAATACGATACTGGCTCTTCTCTACACCAATGCTGCCTGACAGCTTTTCTTCCATTAACAAGTTTGGTTAATAGACTCGCATTTTTCACATCATTTATAACATTAAGAAGATCAGTCCCAAAAGCTACTTTAAAATGAGCGCTTATTCCAAAATAAGCAAGCCAAGACAGAGGAGGTTCAGCTGTACAGCTTACACTCTGCCTTCTATCTCTGCCTACACACAATGCTACATGTAGGATCATTGCTAACCAGCCCACCTTACCCTATTAGCTCTATTGAGGATCACGTGAGGCCACTGTAGCATTAACCAGACAGAACTCAACCACATGGATGGCCACACATACAGCACTGGCAGTGCTTTCAAAGGTAACTATCTGTTTTCAGGTTAGTAATGCCCTTGCAACCATAATTCTCTGCCGAGTTCAGGAGAGGAGACTGTTCTGAGCGCTCTGAAAAGCTTGACTTGGTCCTGTCTCTAAGCATAGCATGATGCCAGTCCTGTGGCAGATGGATGATGTTGCATGCATTTGCTACGCAAGATGACTCAGTAAATGAAGTTATGGCACTTGTCCTTCATGACCTAGAAATTATTTCACAATGCATGTTCTGGAACTAGATACTTATGTGCCAAAGACAGTATCTCACAGAGGCTCAATATATTAGCATCCTTTCTGCATCACTTTTTCCAACAGGTGATGCAGCTGGCATACCACATGCATGACAGGACAGCTAACAAGCCCAGTCCACAAGAGACAGTCTTCCACATGTTTCATGTTTTGGGATCTAGTACCTAAGTAAAATGAGAAACTGTCCCAACTGCAGCTTGCCTGTCAAGTCAGAACAGCTGAAATGAGATACAGGGGCACTAAAGCAAAGTGTTGAACTTTAAATGCAGCACCGCAAAGTTCTGCTTCAATCACAAATACCCCCAATTTATCTTTTTCACATACATTTTGCAAAGGAAGGAGTGAAAATTCTTCTGACCCTTAACATAAGCTACACACATTTTATGAAGGCTTTTCTTGGGGGGTGTTTTTTTTTCTCTTGCTATTAGACTGCAGCTTTTTTCCATGTATCTGTACTTTGCTAGTTAGCGTCAAGTATTCTTCCTAGAAAATGTGTCCACAGTTAAGTTTGACACGCTTATGTTTGAAAATGGCACAGCCAGCTGCAGTGTAGTTTTACAGAGATATTTGTTGGGAATTGCACACCCAAGGTTATATTCAACAGCTACTTAAATAAGCCCCTGAGCTTTCCTGAGCAACTAAGAACAGTGAAGGGGGGGAAAAAAAGTCTGATGCAATGGTGAACTGCAGTAATCTACACAAGAATGCAGTACTGAAAACCAATCACAAGGGTGGTTTGGGTTCACCAAAAAATGTTAACATAAATCCCACCACATAAACGTATACAGAAGAAACATGACCAAATTACATTATAATAATAACCCTTCCTACTATATATTCAAATAATAAATTGTCACACTATTTCAGAAGCAAATTTTTCTGCTCAAAAACTGAAGACACCACAACAACGTATTTCTCAAACACAAAGAGACTTCTCCAGACCAACAGATTTCAGAAGCAGAATACATACAGATATTTTTAATGATTCTCATAAGGAACAAGTACTTGATACAGCCATCCTGCAAACCAACTAGTATTCCCAACTGGACTTTGTCTACAGTGGACCAGAGCTTCACTCATGTGATTTACGGACCTGCATTCAGAAAGTCTGCTGCAGAGGGCAGCTGCTTTGGAAGACTTGTTTCCCCCACAGCTTATACCAGCTGTGTCAGGCTCAGCCCTTTTAAAAGTGACAGAGAGACATTTACCACACTGCCCACATGTAGCCCTAGACAGGGGCAGCAGCATCTTTCCAGACTAACGCTTCCTAACCAAGTGACTTCACACATGAGAAGCCTACCGCAAAAGCCTAATGTAGTTAAAGTCACCGATGTAATTTGTCTGTTTTCAGGCTCCTTGGCTTTCCTGAAAACCATGACTATGTCTCAGTCATTATCCCATAACAAAATTCACCTGGTTTATTTCTACAGTCCTTACTTAGTAAGAGCAGAAGCATTTAGTGACAGCAAATTAGTACCAAGATGTAAGAACATCAGTCTCTAGGAAAATATGTAACTGTCAGTTGAGATAATAAAAGATATTAATATAATGCACTAAGGTCTACCTAAAGCACCTGGATCAATGTTTTAAGGTCAGACTTACCTTTTTTGTCTTTTAACAGCTATTTTGCAGCAAAAAGAAGCTTTCACACCAAGTTCCCTGAATATATTAAAGCAGAGGGAGGGGAGCAGTGAGATAGGTAGTCATTTGCACACACATCTAAGAGAAAGTTAGAAAGCTGGTTTATTCGAAACTGTGAAATCGAAGTCCAATAAAGAAAATGCTTAACATCACCACTGGAGGCTATGCAGGAAAACTCTGGTAAGACTGGACTGTTCCCTTGGAGTTCCCAGCATGGCTGAATCCTGAAATGACTTCCCAGCTGCCTACTCCAAGCCACATTCTTATCTCAAGAACAATCTTTTACCATTCACGGCAAGCCTTCCCTGTATGCATGCTGCCAAATTCCTCCCTGCTGGAGTTACACTGATAACAGCATAAACCACCCCAAACATGACAGAGCTCACAGTACTGAGGTTTTAAAGAGTGAAACTTAGTGCCTAGATTTCAGAACTTCTATACAGCATCCATCCTCCTTCCTCACTCACAGCCCTTCAAACTGATTGATGAACTGTGCTATGCCCAAATATCATATTTTTATTTTTAATGAGCTATTGTTAAGCTAGAACACCACACTGGTTCTTATTCACCATCACTCTTTGCGCTGAGATGTGTGGACATTCCCAGAAATGGTGTTCACATTTGCTCAGCACTGCTATTAAATAACTAGGTTTTTCCAAATAGCAGATTCTACCAGTTTAAGTAACCATATGTTGCATATACATCAAAACTCTCTGAAGTGATCAATATGAAAATATCAAGATTGTATCCAAAATAGAATTTCGAACAGCTTATAGAACCTCAGGTGGGCAGTCACCAAATTCTGCTAAAAATGCCATGCCATTTTAGAAACTGCACCAAAAACATTCTGTGTCTACTTTAAAAACTACTGCACAGGGCAAAAGTACACTTATTGCTTAAAAAAATAGAAATAAGCTTGCACATCACCCTTTCCTTGTAACACTGGCACAAGTGAACTGACAGGAGAGCCTGCTCTTTTTTTTTTTTCCTCTTCTGGGAAAGACAAGTGGGGAGAAGGGGATGAAGAGTAGGGAAAAAATAATGCATATTTCAAGTTATTTATTATATAACTGGCCATTAATGAATATTGGAGTCACTGTTTGACAAGCAAGATGAAACCAAGCACATCCGGAAAGGAAGAACAGTACCAAACAAAGCCTCAATGTGGCCACCAATACTACTTGTTCTTCAGCTCAAGTGAACTTCCCAACAGCTCTTCCATAATCTGTAATAGGGATGGTAGTTTATATTGAACAAGCTGGTCTATTTGGGTTTTATACTATTCTTATGCTCTCTAGAGGACAAAAAAGAACAATTACTACATGAGTATCACTGGTTCAAGTACTCAACAGTTTAAAGTCTTGATGCTACCAATTCATCCAGTTGCAGTTTGTACAATTTCTGACTCAAAAGACTCCAAGCCATATATCTAATTTGCTGGGGAGGAGGCACTGCTCGGTGCAATGCCTCCTCCTACTAACCTCATGTAACAGCCATTTAAAATAAAAAACGCATTTTTCACCAAGCTTTGCTGATATTTGGATAGGGCTTCTACAGGTAAGTGATGTGCACCGAAGTCATGCATTCCATGTATCAGAGCAATCTGACTCCCTCCAATGCGGTTTTGCTTTTTGAAAAAGAAAATAAACCAAACGCTGCTACAATAGCTGCACAAGCTTTGAACAACAGGTATTTAAACAACCAGGCTTCAACACCAAAGAAAAAACACTTCTGGTTAGCAAGATCTATTTAACAGATAACACACAACCATTTCAAGTCAGTTAATGATAACACTTCAGTGGGCACCACCAAGTCACTCAATCCCCACCAAGTTAGTACTAGCTAGATACTACAAGTCACCAGATTTAACTGGCACAGATATTTTGGCTGAGGGAAAATAAAGATTGCCGTCTATTTTATTGCTACCAGTGCATCGGGAATCTGAAAAGGCAATGGACGTAAAGGTTACAATCACTTCTTCAGCAGATGAAACAAAAATAGGTTAAAAGAATTAGGACTTAAACCCCCAAATGATCAAATATATGTTTTCACATAGTTTACCTCTGTATTTTAACCAACATTATACATTTTATTGTTTAGAAAAGATGATGACATTGCAGAAAAATAAAATCAAATTTGTTTTTAACAGGACAAATGTTTTACATGGTGGTATAAAAAGTGTAATGGGAGCCTGGAGGGGAAGAAAGGGAACAGGAGAAATGAAAATAAAAAACCTACTCCATAAAAAGTAAAAAGCTAAAATAAATTCCAGATGTGTAAGTCTGAAGGTTTTAGCTTTTCAAATACACAACTACGTGTGCCTTTCACAGTAAGTCGCAACTGAACAAGACTGTTTGTACTACTGCACCCTTTGACAGGCCAGTCTGCAAGTCAAAACAAATAATACAAGAAATGGCTAAATCAATAATTATGCAATTATGGGTTGCTTTTAGCTGTTACAAAAAGCTTGTTTACATATCTAATGCTTTGTCTTTTAGGTTCAAACTGTGCTTAAGATTTTTTAGTTCAGACATACTGAAACCCAGCAGCACAGATGGTTTGTGATTATTCATCGCCTTTAAGCATATATTCCTCTTTTTTCCAAAGAATGATGCAACATCAATTTTCCATGCATACAGCAGCGAGGAAAGTAATTCCATCTCTTTCTTAGAAGGATATGGTCTCTTGTGAAAGTAGTCTGTCAAAAACTGCTTTTGAGCCTCATACGAATTGTGATCATACTGCTTAGGATCCACTGCTAGAAGACGAAGATCCTCACTAGAAGGAAGCTTCTTCATATCAGTCCTAATCTTCTGTCGTTTAAAAGGCACTACCCCTGAATTCACTTCTTTTTCTGCAGATAGAGCTATGCCAGTACTTAAGCTCAGAGGCTGCTGTTCCTTATTCCTTTGGTCTTCTGCAACAAAGCAGGAATCCGATTGTTTTCTTTTCAGTGTCACAGAATCATGCTTTTCACCATTTACAAACAGTAGCTCTTTCTTCTCAGTAAGCTCAAGCTGCATCTTCACACTTGAGTTGCTGTCTTTGGGAGCACTTCTACAACGGAGCAAATGTACAGCGATAGCTGCTAGAGTCATATTTCCAGTGTACACACCACAACAGTGGATGCACTTGAAAGCAGGAGTCTTTAAAATAGTATGTACAGTTGGCATTATATGATGCCTCTCTTTCAAATGCATTTCATAGGTTTCTTTACCAGGAAACGTACCATAGCAAAAGGGACAGGTTAATGCTTTTTTGATGCATCTGCTGTTCGTTTCTGCTGTTTGAGCTGTTACTTTGATGTAAACGGGGACAAGTGTCCTTGAATTTAGTCCAGCAAGCACTGCCAAATGTACTTCTCTTTCACCAATGTCTTCTTTTGGTAACACCGTACTGAAATCAAAGTGAGGAAATACAAGGTCACCCTGAGCATCATTACCTAGTTGAAATCCTCTGTTGCTGTAATCTGCATGTAACTGCTTTTTCCCCTTGTGTGTGGTTTTATTGTGCTCCACAAGGCTTTTTAAGTCATGGAAAGTAACTGTGCAAAACAAGCAAGCTAAGCCATGCATCAAGAGATGTTTCATGAGCTCTTCCTCACAGAGAAATGATTTACAAGAGAAACACCGGACCGTCTTTTCTGTCATCCACCTCAGAAAGGGTGCGCAAGCTGCAAGCTTGTCAGGTGCTGGGGTTTTCTCCGTTTTTAATTCACACTGTTTGTGGGCCACCTCCATGTGCACCTGGTAGACATTTGATGGGAAAAGTTCATTGCAAACAGGGCAAGTCTTCCACTGCTTAGCCTGTCTGATATCCTGACTTGTTCCAAGACCAAGGAGGGAGGCTTGTAATGATATATTCTGAGATGTTAAAACCACTGGAGGAGAGGGTGCACTAGCCGGTGACTGGGACAACTGAGTTATTGTCCCAGCCTGCATTAGCTGGAGGGGTACTTGTGGTGGTGTAACAGTTGCTACTCCCCCACCAGGAGGTACAGGCAAAGTAACTGAAACTGGGGCAAGTGTGTACGTAGGTATCCCATTAACCTGCTTACCAGTTGGAATCAACTGCCGAAGTATAGAACCCGGAGTCAAAAAAGTTGCATTTTGAGAAACTGCCGGCTGAACTGGATGGTTTACTGGGATAACTGCTGGGGCAACAGGTTGATTAAGCTGAAAAAAACCAGGTCTGACAGACTGCCTGACAGGAACAAGCCCAGAAGCAACAGGCTGGTTAAGCTGGAGAACACCTGACGCAACCGTCTGTGCCACAGGAAGGACCCTGGGACTAATGGGACTACTCACATTCCCAAACGACTGGTTGACAGAGAGAACTCCTGGTGCAACTGGTTGATTGACAGGGCTGACAGGCTGAGTAACAGGTAGTGTTCCACTTGCAACCGTACCATTTATGGTACCAATGGGTTGATTAATAGGAAAGAGCCCAGGCCTGACAGGTTGATTAAGAGGAAGAACTGCAGGGGCCACAGTCCCCACAGGCTGATTAAGGGGGAGTGTATGAGAAACAATGATAGACTGGGAAGGTGATGGCTGAATATTCATGTTATTCTGACCTACAAAAAGATTATTAGATACAAGAGTAACATGTGAGGGGGTAACAACTGGAGCAGAAGTTGTATGTGGAAGGCTACCAGAGGCACTTGGAACAGTCAGTGATCCAACTGTGTTTTGAATGGCTTTTGGCTGCACCACACTCTGGTTTTGATTATTCTGTGGAAATGCAAACTGGATGCAAGGTGGAGCCGTGACAGAACCTGCTGTGGCAGCGGCAGGTGTTGCAGATGGAGAAGTCACTGCCACACTTTGGAGAGGCTTTGGAGCAATTTGCATTTGTTTCACAAGTCCTGGTTTCTTAATATGCTCTGAAATCACTGACCGAAGTTTGTTCTCCAGATCTCTGTGTGTTTCAGCTGTCAAGACATGATACATTAAAGAATCTTGGCTGTTTGCAGAAGCATTACATTTTTTACAGTAGTGCTCCGCAGAATTCTCTTTACTTTCATCAGGTTTCTGGCCAAAATACGTACTAATTAAGTTCTGAAAATGATTCATCAGCACATGTTTCTTCATATTGTAATACAATGTGTCTGTGAAGTGACATTTTAGACACGTAAAGTTTATGATGTCACTCCTGAATTGTTTCATGCCATCCAAAATACTGACTGTGTAGTTCTGTATTCTTCTATTAGACGAATGAAACATACGGATATGTTTTCCCACTATTTTGGGATCAGAAGCAAATGCACATTTCGGGCAAGGAACCACCAGCTCTTGGTCCACTTCATCCTCATGGTAGCGGTGCAAGTGATTCTTGAATGAAGTAAGCAATTTTGATGAGAACTTGCATAAGCTACAGCAGTAAGGCTTTGTTCTGTACCTCTGCAAAGAAAACAAAAACATCCACTTAGAAACTGCCAGTTCCTAAATCCCTGTTATCTGTTTGAAAGTAAGCCTGCACTATCAACTGTCAAAAATGCCTTCACTGGATGTATAGCATGTAACTGCTCAGTTTCTTCTGTCTCTGAAAAGCAGACTTAAAGACGACACACTTAAAGGGAGAAACATTTGTGCCCTTTTGCTTCTTTATAATTTACTAAGAAGCCTTAAATGAGTTAGTTTCTACTCCAGTTCACTAGATGTAATTCTGAAGCCCATTTTTAAAGATGGGAATCACAAAACAAGCTAAGAAGAATTTGAATGCCACTTGTACACAGGAGGTGAAGCCTTAACTATTAGGAATAGCAGCCCTTTAAATATGACACTTTTAAAGCATTATTTAGGTCAAAACCACCTCTATCTAATGGACAAAAAGAGAGAAGGGGTGAGGGTTTTTTGTGTATTTCAATACCCTACCTTCACTGAAAGCTCTCCAAAAGCCACAAAAGATTAATTTTTTTTCAGAACATTCTTTTGGAGTCATACTAATAATAAAAATGAATGAAACCCCTTTTATGATAAAGTAGCAATGACCTCTTTGATTTATCTCAACATCTGCACATCCCATCACTGTAATTTCTTTAAGAAATTTCTTCTAGTACATTCACTACAGAACATACAGATTCTCTCATAAAAATATTTTAATTATAAAAAAATAAACCTAATTATCCTCCACTAAACAGCAGTTTGCTGCCTTGATTACATGTCACTTGACAGCATTACTTTCCATATCCACATGCACACTATTTGCTCTTCCTGAAAAGCTGATAGACCTGTCAACCATTTTTTCTTACCATCTTCCTACAAAGTTAAGCCTCGCTCCTGCCAAAACATACAGCATCAGTCACAGCAGCATCCAGGTGACAAAGCTGCACTCTGAAATATCTAGTAAAACTTGTCTGTTCCTTCAGATGTGTTTTTCACCTTATTGCTGCCCCTTCTGAAACACAAAGGGAACAAGCTGTTCCACCACCACAGCATCCAGCCTACCTACATCACCCACATATATGTCAGAGACACACTATGAAGAACTGTAGCAAAAATTTGTGCAGTTTTTTTTTTGTCATTTCATATAGCCATGAAGGTGTCATCTACTAGCTCCTGATGAAAACCAAAACCTAACCTCCAAATTCAAAAGATTGGGTCACATAAAGAGTACACTGTGAAGCTATCAGAGAATTATCCCCTACTTACACTCTTTAGGTGTCTGGTCTCAGCTACTAGTAAACAGCACTACAGCAAGTTAGAAGAAGCCTCAATCTTACTTTTAAAGTATACTGCATAGAAAAAGGCCACTGGCACCACTGCACTAATGAAGCATACAGAACATTATTAAAAGCTGCACCTCCTTAATCTTACTTCTGAAGAAGGCAGGTGACTGCTTATTTTAATCTGTTGTCCGAGGCTTAGAAAAGCTTGTATGCTTTTAAATACTGGGCCCATACTGCCTTTTACTTTCCCCTTACCCCATCTATGGTTTGGGTCTTTCTGTATCCATAAATTTATATCATAGTGCAATACACTGGCAATATTTCTTTGCTGCCAAGTCTGAACTGTTGTTAGGTACAGTGAGAACACTCCGCTCTACAAGTAAGTGGCCCAAGTGCTGAATTGATCTACTGTTCCGTAGTAACGATGTTCTTATTCTTACACAAACAAGCACTGCAGTATACTACTAAGAAACCACCCCAGTACCTGCATATTGGTAGGTCATGGGGAAATAAAGTTCCATGCCTTCTTAGATCATTTATTTTTTGATGGAGGTAAGAATCATGACACTTAAGCAAACAAAATAAAAAAAAACAAAAACAAAAAACACCTGTACCTCCAATTCTATTACTTAACCAAAAAAAAAAAATCCAACCAAAAAAAAAAAAAAAATCCCAAAAATTCTGCTTCAGCAGAAGTATGTGAAAGCCTGCTACTTTCATGTTGTTTCTGTATGAAACAGAACTCTTCCACACAGGCACATTAGAAAATAGGTGTTATTGGAAAATAATTTCATCAGCACATGCTCCTTGCATACGCTTTAAGCTGCTTTATATGTTCATAAGTGCAACTAAAAGTATCTCAGCTTTATAGATAATTTTACAGAATTCTAGGCCACCCAGAAAAAAAACCCCAAAAGCAGCATCTAGGAGATTGACCAACACAACCCTAAACTGTACAAATGGAATTCAACAAGGCTTATTAGAGGCATTCAGGAAAACTCGATGAGTGCCACTCCAAAGAACATACCCCATAATGCAGTAACACTTTCCGTTGTGCAGTCTCACATTCCCCACAACCTAGAGACAAGCAGAAAGACACAATAGCCTCCAAAAAACGTAAGTTCTTCCATAATTATCAATGTCTCCCTTACTAATGGTAAAACCACCAACTCATCTAAATAAACATTATCTCCAGCCTACTGAGTCTCCAATGTAGTTCAAACAACTTATTATCCCCTATGGCAAGAACTTCTAGAACATCCTGAAGGACCAACTTCTTTTCTCCCAAATCTAGGCAGCATGATGCAGAGATAGGCGAGTAGTGTATTTCAAGGAACCATGGTTGTTTAAAGAAAACAGATAGGAGCAGCTTTAGCATGCACAAGACATAGCTTGGCAAATCTGTTCCACAGCAACAGATTACAAACTCTACACTGAAGTTCATCTTTGTTTTTTTTGGACAGATACAGATACAACTGGTCATGCTGATTAGCTGAGTCAGGATCTGTATTTCTCTGTCATAGTTGAAGCCCAGCCAGTAACTCAAAACCATGCAGCCACTCACTCACACCTCCCCCTTATCCCCCCCGCTCCCAGAAGGATGAGGAGGAGAATCAGAAGAATGTAAATCCCACAGGTTGAGATAAGAACAGTCCAATAACTAAAGTATAATACAAAACCACTACTACCACCACCAATAATAAGGGAAATAACAAGAGGAGAGAATATAAAACTAAAAGGGGAAAGAAAAAAAACCCAAACGAAAGTGATGCACAATACAACTGCTCACCAACTGCTGACCAATACCCAGCCTGACTGGAGTAGCAATGTGCCCTTCCAGGTGACTCCCCCCAGTTTCTATACTGGGCATGATGTGCTGTGGTATGGAATACCCCTTTGGCCAGTTTGGGACAGGTGTCCTGCCTCTGCTCCCTCCCAGCTTCTTGTGCCCCTCCACACCAGTAGAGCGTAACAGACTGAGGAGTTCTCAATCAGAGTAAGTGCTACTGAGCAACAACTAAAGCAGCAGTGTGTTATCAGCATTGTTCTCAGAGTAAAGACAAAAACATAGCTCTGCACCAGCCACTACGAAGGAGAAAAATAACTGTTACAGCTGAACCCAGGACATTCTCCCTTCTGGTAAGGAATCAGGTCTCTCTGCCTGGTCTTTCTCCAGACAATAGGGATGAAAGATTCCCACTCTAGTGCATGATTTTTAGTTCTTTTCCATTGTCACTGAAATGGCTAATTTTTTTCCTAAAGGACTGTGGACACACACAAAAAAGAAAAAAAAATAAAAAAACACCAACAAAAACACCAGCACCACCCACACACCACCCAAAGCCCAACTTTTTTTTAAGTTTTAAACAAGAAGCTTTACTTTCTCTGTCTTCATCCTCCTCTTCCCTGTTTTGTGTCTGGGGAGGAGGGAGAATCTATCCTGCTTATCTGACACAGAAGGTTTCCCAACACTAATTTCTTTGTCCACTGACTAAGAGAAAAGGCAAAAAAAAAAAAAAGACAGAATCAGCAAGGCTAGAGCTCAAAATACGCTGACTGGAGCCAGGAGACCTGATAAAAGGAGACATTTTCCATGTGCATAAAGAATAAATAAGAAGTGGGGGAGGGAACCAGTGCAACCATTAACAGGATTTATTCCATTCAGCTAAACTAAAGGTAGTCTTTACTGAAGGTAACTGTAAGCCTTAACCGAAGAGGCACTAAGAAGCTAGTGCCCAAGTCTCTGCAGACTCAGCCGAACAAGTCACATTTGACTCTTATCCACAAATTCATGTGAACAGATGAACTTCCCCTCTCAAATGTGTTAACCCAAGTGCAGGAAAGGAGAACTAGGAGACAAAGCAGACAAAGGTCCTAAAGGGAAGGAAGAGTTGCCTTCTACTGAATGATAGTTTGACAAAGACTGAATGGCTTTGTTTGGTCAGGCTTTTTTAAAACATACAGCTACTGCATGTGGCAGCCTCTGCTTGTTTCAAAGATGGTCATGCCACATTTAAAAATAAAAAAAAAATAAAATTAAAAAAGAAAAAAGAAAAAAAATAATCACACAACACACAAAGCCCCCAAAACCCTGACAAACAGCCACCATATTGTTCTAAACCATTTCCTTTGGACTCAGGATGAAAAGTACAGACCCACTGCTCTTCACATGCTGTTGACAGGCCTTCCTCATGGTAGCAATCAGGAACCCCAAGACTCTTCAGCAAGACTGAGAAAAGCCTACCTTTTCCTCTAGATATATTCCTTTGCTCTACAACAGCATCTTACAAACTTGCTAGAATATAAAATTATACTGGTTTGTTCATCTCAACCCTGCCTTTCTTGCAGATATTAGCTCCACACAAGATTCCAGCCATAGAGAACTAAAGCTGTTCCACATACACCAATCTAAATGGAACATGTTTTCCACTGCAACCCTATCCCAAGCCACTTTCACCTTAATCCATTTTCATCTAAACAACCACATCTGCACCCTTCCAAAGAAACAAGAAACAAGCTGTATGCAAGAGCATGTGAAGACTACACATCAGAATAGGCTAAAAAGGCAGAACATTAGTATGACATCTTAAACACTGACGTTCAAGGTTGCATCCTTAAAGATGGCAAACAGTATACATAGTCCTTATAACCAGCTGCATTACAGAGAAGAATACAGAGGAAATGGAAGACTATTCCTAATAGTACTTAGAAAACAGACATTAAAGCTAGATTTTTTTTTTACCATAAAAAGGTGTATTTTAACTTTCCCAGGACTTCTCAAAGTAATAAAATTCAGCAACTCCACATACACATCTACCCAGAATCTCTATCACAACTATACATACCTTCCTTTTGCCCGCAGACTCCCAAGGAGAGACATCACTCCATGAAGTGCTACAAAAGTGTTTTTCACCTGGGTCAAAACTTTTAAGACTCTGAAAGAGAAAAAGCAAACAAGAAATAATCTGCTTTTACAGTCTGTTCTGAATACAGTCTCAATAGAAAGCAAGGAAAAAGAAAAAAAGGAAAACCCACACAAAAAAGCATATAAATGCCAAGTCCATACAGTATTTGGATACAGGCCCCAAAACTCAGTTCCAAGAAATTGCTACTTTGAGCCCTCTTTGATTTGTTTTACCTCAAATACTTGTTCATGACTGCCTCATAATCTAGTAGGAATTCTGAACATTTCATACTTACTGAAAAAAAAAAAATCCAGGAGTGAAAATATTTACACTTTAATTCCATTGCTTCTAGCCAAGTTCACAGTGAACACAAAAGATAGTTACTCCCTCTACCTTCCTCCTCCTAAATCTGTAATCCTTCACTATTTGCTTCAATTTATTAACTTGCCTCTACAGTTTACTTTGCAACAGGGTTTAGCATTAAATCTTCATAGTATTGCTCTGCTTTTAACTTGGGAAAACAAAGAGCAGCAGTATTTTTTCTCAAGCTTGAAAACAATATTACTGCATCTGGAACAACCATGTCAGGGTAAACAACTTTCCTTATAGCATTCTTCTTAACAATCCCATCAGAGCAGTTTACATTCCTCAAGCCAAAGCCAGCTACCCTAAAACTTTAAGTTCCTCTCCAATTTTCTGAAGCCCACACATATCCAAACACAAACTAAATGGAAAAAAAAAAAAAAAACAACCCAAAAAAACAACAGAACTACATTACATTTGCTAAGTATTTCTGAAGACCCTAGGCTTCAGAAGACCCCTTCCACTCTCATCAGCAAACCCTTCTATTCTAATCAAATCTAAGCAGTGAATAGTCATTTATCTGCCTTTCAGCCAAACCTTCTTAAAGAAAGAAAAACACCTTAGAAAGAACCCTTGCATGGAACAAGAGAAATCCCACAGCCTTAGAAAACATGATGCTTTTCTTACATATGTTTGATAGACAAAACCTATGAAGAGACTTAAGATTTACCAACAATTCTTCAGCCAAACACACTGGAGTGAATTACACACTGTTATAAAAGTTTTCTCAAAGTCTATGGCCTACCCCAAAAATGTTCTGCTTTCCAGAACAAAAAGATAAAATGCTCAGAGTTTAAATGAGGACTTAAAGATCACAATAGGTTAAAGAAGCTAAAATAGTTTACTAAAGGAAAGCTTCTGACATTACAAAGTACTTAAAAGTACCACTTTGAGAATCAAACTAGTAAGCTAGCCCAAAAGCTCAAGCTTTCCTCCTAGCAGAGATGAATGAAAAACTTTTAGCCTAAATGCTAAACCATACTGTCTCCAAGCTACAAAGAGATACTAATTGTATGTGAAATTCCTTCACCTTCTTCATAAACTACTGTCCGTTACCATACCTTACTAGAACAGGTTAAGACCAATTTTAAGACCAGACAGCAGGTCAAGTCTGTATCACATCATTTCATACCGTTTCCTAAGTTGTCCAGCCTCCTCACACGAGAATGTCCAGAAATCAATCCTAATACTGGGGATGGGAGATGACGAGGAGGACACACGACTTAACGTACTTCTCATCTATTAAGACACCACACACCCTGTTCTACCAAAAAGAGATACCATCATCATACGAGCCAACTACAAATCAAGTTCTAAAAACCACTCTTCTTGCTGCTAAAGTTCTACCAAAACCAGCCACAGATTACCTGAAAGAAACAAACTGAAGTTATGAACTTGGTTGAGGGAGAATTATTTGCAAAAAAATAAAACTGTATCTTCTTTAGCCTACATCTCACAGAGCTTTTTCCAAAATGAAAATGTTTACTGGGGTCCCCAACCATCACCATTTATTAAAAGTGAAACACCACGAAATAAACACACACCACCACCACCCCACAGAAGAAGAAAAAAAAAAAAAAAAAAAACCAAAAAAAACCACCAACACAAAAAGCTAACACAAACTACCTTATTCCCCATTCGCCATTAAACCCCATACTGCAATTGAAAAGTTAAACTGCAGTCAATTTCATAGCAAAAAAAAAAAAAAAAAAAAAGAGAAAAAAAAGGCATCATCAACACACTTCTACTTCAAAGGGTCCAGACAGAACAGCTTCTTACAGGTTTAATTACAAAACAATATACAACACAATAAACAGTATGAAATTGAAATTATTAGACAAATACACTTTTCCCTGAGCTCTTATGACATATTTAGATATATCAAACATTTTTAAGTGCAGAAGCCAAGAATGTTCCAGAATGTGTGTACATCTTAATCATTTATGTATACAGTTTCAGCAAAAACACCACAAAAGACACAACGGCACCCCTACAGAGCTAATTTAGTTTAGCACCTTCATCCAGTTAATCCAAATCCTTGATTCAATGTAAAGACATAAACACACTAAACTGCCAAAAAAGCCTGTGTACCAGCTGGCTGAAGTACATTACTGGGTAGTCACTGAGTTGCATTACTGTGTTTGCACTTTTTCTAGTATGTCTTGCCAATCTGATGCTGTGAATCCATCCTGCTTGTTCCCCAATACTTTCTCCTGAAAGTGGAAACAATGGTACTAGGTCTTCTTGATGGCTCCAGTGCACTTGCATATACATTTTAAAATGCAGAATCGAATACAACTCAGTAAGACAAGTTTCATACTTTCCCTTGAATATAAAGTTTAAGGGCTTGCAGTGAGATTACTGGGCCTAACTGCTTGTCTGTTTTCAGAAATACTGACAATTTGTATTGAAGACTTGCCCTTGATATGTGTCAGGATAGCCCTGAACAGTCTCAAGTCTTCGTCTTCTTATGATTTTAAAAGAATGCAAAAAAAGTTGCTGTGAAATAATAATTTATTAGTCTGTGGTGTTTTTCCTAAAGCTGTTTCCTTTTGCTTAAGTATTACTAGCAGAGAATATGCAGCACCATCTATAACACATCTTGCTCAGAAACAGGGTTTCTGCCAATGTTATGTTCTAAAACACTAAATTCCACCCTTGGCATATGAGTAGTCAGTCATAACTAACCCTTCAAGTAAAGACCCCCACCATAAATATCTATGCCAGAGGAGTATCATACACACACAAAAAGTGTAAATATTTGTGTCAGATTGGTTTCATTATTTCAAATGCTTTACCTTTAACAATTCCCTGCAGCTGTCAAGCCCAAGATCCAGAAGAATGCCCTTCACCTTTTTTCGAGCCTTCCTAATATTATCAAGATTTTGAACAGGAATTTGAAACATTTTGCACTTTTCCTGAAAAAGAAATACAACGAAAATGATGGAATACTTGAACATAGACACGTGCATTTAACAGTATTAAAACAAAAACTGAAGTCTTAAAAATGTATTCTTAAATATGAAAATGCAAAAGCCTTAAGCCAAAGAACTGGTCTTATTAATATTTCCCAGTAGATCTATTGCTTCCTTTTAAAGGAAACAGAATATGATTTGGGGAGGAGGTGGGGGGAATCCTTTACATTTCTCCTATCTAAACAAAACTGCAAGTTTTTCTTTCAGATCTCTTTGTGTCTATGTGGCAGCTACTCCATGGTTTGTCATTTTTTTGTGGGAAAATATGAACACAAGAGTTACTATGAGCTCATTTAGGAAGGATGAATTCAACACTTTTCACCTTGAATGTTAGTGTCAAGATGAGAAGCCTCTTTGAGAATCTGTCTTGCTGTCAGGTATGTACATGCTTAAAATATGATCGATGGCAAAATCTAAATTTCCTGCAGACAGGAAATTTATGCTGTTAATTTTTTTTATGCTGGACCTTGGCAAAAACCAAGCTACTACAATATTAATGCAGTAGAAATAAAATGTAATTAACGTATGGCACTCACAGCTAAATACACTGAGTGTAGGACAAATTTCTGTCACACACACATGCTTTTAGGCCTTCTCCTACTCCAGAATTTGGATTTATACCCTACCCTGCTCCCTCCAGCTGCGATAGCTGGAGTCCAGTTTACAGAGAGACAGATTATCTGCTATGGGTCATCCACCTGAAGGGTTGTACACAGCACGGTTGCCCATCTGTCTAGAACATACCACCAGGAAGGACCTAGCACTTCCCCAATAGCTAGTCTTTTATCACACCCCATGCACCTGGGCTATGGATGCATCAGTTGCTTATCTTCAGCTCCCAGTACATCATAAAGTATTCCCATGGGTTTAGCTTATCTTTAGCTCCCAGTACATCATAAGGTACGCCCTTGGGCTTAGAAGTATGTGCCTTTATCACCTCGTACCTACATTACAGCAAAATGCATTTGAGACTGAGATTTAAGAAACTTAAATTGGCACAAAATGCAAAGGAACTACCCTGCATTCAAAATGGTCACTGGGAGCTTCACAGGCATTTCTTTGTTCTTAGTTATCTGGAAGAGGACCCAAGAGAGTTTAAAAGATCTCAGTCCTTATTGCTAAACAATTCATCCATCCAGGACAAGTTCTAGCAAGAAAAAAAAAAAAAAAAAAAAGGAGAGAAAAAAATCCCCAAACAGTACTTAGACCTTGATGGTCCTTAATGTCTTAACAAGCCATACTTAAAGAAGGCAAAAATCACTGTTAACATGAAATCTTTGTCTTAAAAGGCAAGACTTTCTTGTAAGCAGTAGCAAAAAACCCTCCCGTGTAAAACAGAAGCTACAAGCAGAGCCTCACCAAAAGAAGAAGAAAAACCAAAAAAACACCCTACAAATAAACAAAAAACCCACTTTTTCTACTCTGTATGTCATCATTCAACAAGACAAAACAAACAAACCTTATGTAAAAAACATACAATAGAGTTTAATCAAAATTCAAAAAACTCACATGCTATTCTCCTCTTCTTCTCCCCCCAAAGGAAAGCTATGCAGAAAGAAATGGAGAGGGAGCCCCATTTGACAGATGCTAGTCTTGTTTTCTAATGCTTTTTATCAGTAAGAATTCTGGAAGACATTCTGATACCATTGGAATAGGTGTGGAACAGGAACCTATACAGAATGGAATAAATCAGAGTAACTAGTCTGACACTATGGAAATCCAAGGAGTAAAATTAAGCTGTAAAATCCTCTTTTTAAAGTGAAGTCAACTGGGAACTCGTATAGTCTCTGGTTAAAGCTTTATGATCAGTCCCTCTATGATAGCAGGTTATGTGCACCAACCCCATGGTCCACTGAAGGTAACAACAGAGCTGACAGGATGTCACCATGCTCAGATCAGCCAGAAGGACATGTAGTTCAGTAGGTTAGGCTCCACTGGAAACACTTCCTTCATCTCAGTCCTTTAACTGATACATTGACGCTACTGAAGAATGTGAAGCAGACATTCCTTGAGGCAGGTCTATCTCATAAAAAAAGAAACATTAGTCTACAAAGGTGGTATATAGAATGCAACATCCATGCATCTCAAGTTTTCTTAACCAGCAATCTTTCTGAAATGGAAATCATTAATCCAGTAGAAACAAAAACAAACAACAAAACCTTGAACACAAGTAATTCATTTTCCAGTTTTCAAGTAGTTGGTCTTCAATCCAAAAAGTATGTGTATTTCTGTATCATGTGCAACATCATTCAGTTGGTACTTCAACGAATTGTTACTCATCTAACATCTGTTATTCATTAGACCAGCAACGCCCCATTACAAAGGTCACTGAAATTTCACCCTTCTGAGCTTATTTCCTCAAGATCCTAGTTTAATTCCCCAATTACTACAGAGTTTATTATCCATACTCTTTTAGTACTAATTTATTTCTCTTATATTTTGGACATTCTTCAAGCTTTGGTTTGCACTTTGTTTCCATGCATAACTACAGTGAATCTTTTGTTGGTATGCACCCCATTCTTAACCAGCAAATTCAATATGAAGGCACTACAGTAAAATTAAACCTGAGCTACTCTAGGACCCAAGAGTCTTGATCTTTGTACCATGTTGGCTACCTAAAAAACAAATTTATCTTAAGCTACTTTTAATTGTAGCTAAAAAAAAAAAAAATGGAGATACTTTTGCATGAACAGAACAAAGGCAAGTTAATAGCAAAATAAAATAATTGTAGCAAACTCAATTCTGAAAAGGTCAGTCAACCCTTGCTCTGGCATTTTATCCATCAATTTATTCCTGAATTTACAGTTCATTTAGATAGCATCTCTGCAACAATACAGCATACTGGCATTCTATGCAACACTAAAGGTTCCCTTCATTTCTACATTCCATATAACACCCAACTACATCCAGTTTTTCAACAAAGATCACAAATGCAACTCTTCCAGTAGTAGTATAGTATTTTAATACTAGCCTAAAAAACCGAGATAGCAGTCTGGACAGTACCTTACTAGTCGAAGACAGATACTTCTACTTTGCCAACTAACGATGCTTGACTATAATATCTCTGCATTAAAAAAAGCAAAAATGCTAACATTTCACCTCTTCAAAGTGAGAAGTTCCACAAAATGGCAAGTTTCTATTAGCTTTCCTTTTAGCCTACTTCTCAGAACAATACTCATTCACCTTGGAAGGGAACTCAGGATGTTACCTACTCCAGCCTCCTATTCAAAGCAGGCTCAGCAATGAATTGAAAACCTCCATAGACAGAGGTTTGACAGCCTCCCTGGGCAACTTTTCACTGTCAGACTGTGGTCTCAGTGAAAGGTTTTTTCCTTACAGCACCATTTGTGCTCCTAAGAAAACATATGCAGTCAAATTAAATATGAAGCTGGTATGGAGCTGGAGCAAGGTAGATGCACAGATGTGCCTTCCACATGCATGCAGATACCTACTGCAAATTCCATCAGTGAACAAGATAATCAGGCATTTCTAGAGATTTCATGAGAACAGGCAATTAAAGAGAAACCCTATTAGAAGGTCCACAGAGAAAAAGGCTGCAATGTAACTCTTTAGACACCAGATAATCTACACAGAAGCCAGATCTCCAGATGTGTTCCTAGGAAGCTGGCCTTCACTAGGCTGTTGCTCATAGAACCACCTGTGTTAGGGAAATTATGAAAGGCTTTTGAAATTGTGTCCTTTCACATTACCTGCTTTAGAATCCAAACATCCTTAGTTTTTATACTTTTTTACCAGTAAGCTCATTAGCAACTGTGGAAGAGATTTCTGTGAAGACTTTCAGATTTTGGGATATTTGGGTGGGAAGTACTTTTAAAGTTTTGTTTACCAACTTGTATCTCAGCAGGTATCGGAGTTGACCAGCACCAATAAAGAACTCTTTATTTTCATTTTAATAAACTCATTAGAATGTGACAATTCAACATTAGTTGAGAAAAATCAGAAAAACTGCTTCATTCCTGAAAATTAAATGAGAGCATATGACCTACTAATTCTCAGAATCTAAAGAGCAAGAACACTGGATGGCAAAGACAGCAGTTAGGAGGACAGGCATGGTGAGAAACTTCCTAGAAGAATGTGAGTTCGGCTTGGCCATACTGAACTTTACTCTCATCAATTTTGGTTTGTTTTCCGATAAGCTTACAAACCCTCCAAGAAGTCATACCTGGGTACCTGCTCAACCGCCTTATTACACAGACGCTTGGTTCCATTCCCTGGACTGTTATCTGTGCCTTCTGAAAGAGACCTAACAGGATTTACATGTATGTTGGCACCATCAAAGCTTATCCAGCCTTTGGAGGGAGAGGGAAGAACCGTAAATAGTTGCCTATCAATACCTCTACGTGTTTTAATAGCATTGACAGATTTGATTCCTGGAAAGAAAAAACAGTCAACTGATTAGAATGGATATTATTCTTACTATTTCATTTGTTGTAAATTGTATTAGATTAATAAAACTTACTAAGAGTAGTTCAGGTCAACAAAATAATGCTACCTTATCTTCTTAAATTCTCATTCTTAAATTTATATCCAAGTGCAACTAGATAGAAATCCAAGATTAAAAAAAAAAATACGAATAAACAATAATTTTTCTTGGTGCAACTAAATCAGAAACGTTTAGGAGTCTCGAATTACAGGTCTCTTGTAGTCGCAATAACTTGCTCTTTTCTTGGCTGTTAATCACACACCTTTTAAAAGTCATTTAATCCAACATAAAGATGGCCATCATTCAGTAGTTGCTAACGCAGTAAAAAGCATTAAGGTATGTGATTACATGGATAAAAATAAAGTGAATCAACCTGCACCTTACCTAAAAACTCCAATCAGAACAAATTTAGATCACTGACTTTTGCTACTGTGGTTTAAACAACTATTGTGATGCTTCATTAACACACAATCAAGTCTCCATTATCCAAGACTAGACAGAAGAGAAGAAAGGACTACACCACTCAAACTCATGGAGCCCTCCTAGAGCACTGTGACTCGCAGGAGAGCTTGACTTCCTTATGGATCAGCATTAGACTGAAACTGAACCCAGTAGGACCCAAGCTCACTCTATATTACTTGAGCATCTACATGGAGCCTACTCAAACGAGCAGAAGAGCCACACACCGAGCCCAGCAACTTTAGGGAGAAGCACAACTGCATTTGTATTGCATTAGTCAACCTGGAATGACCCAGAGACATTTCACACAGATGCACAGAACAGTCCCAGAACTGATGCACAGATAACCCGCAACCTGAAATTCAGCAAGGGGACAGAACTGAAAAAACATAAGGCTGTGCTACAGGTGTCAGCAGAAAGATTGAAGTGTTTAAACACATTCCAGCGTTCAGTAAGACTTAATGCAAACCAAGGAGTTCCCAGTGATAAAGCATAAAAGCACTATGAAACACTGTTTCTGTAGTCTTCATTGCATCTGAAGACTTGCTATAATTCAGGGGGGGTTGTTGTTTTTTGTACAAAACTTTAATTAAATAAACTGTTAGAATTCCAGGTTTTATTACAGCTTATAATATAGCATATTTATTACACACATTTTGGTTAAATATTGCTCTGAAGAAACCCCCCTTTCTTGTTCAAAATTACTAAAAATAGCACTAAGTTTTCTACAATATAGATTGGATTGGCAATCCCAAAAGTGAGTCATTCACTTGTATGTCATTACAAGTATTTAAAATTTTAAGGGGCTCAAACAGTTACTTTTTAATTATAGAACACCGTTAAGGAAAACTACCAATTCTCCCCAAATAGTTTACTAGTCCAGACTTCAGTAATTATCGGTTGAAAGGGAACTGTTCATAATTTTGACAGTACAGCAGCAAAAGTCAAATACCGATCCTTTACTCCATTTACAAATCAGGACCAAAAGAACTTCCCAGTACTTGAGAGCAAGTACAAGGCAAGCATGTTCAAACAGCTTTAGTGATTTGCATTGCACGGAATTTGTATAGTCATAAACTTTTTTTTTTTTCAATTTATGCCTTGCTGAAGTACCACAAGAATATTTAATGCAATTTTGCATTCCAGTAATATTTTAGTTCTAATTTTGCATGCAGACTATTCCCGTGCACCTTACGGTTTTCCATAAACTGTTTCAAACACCCCTATTGTCTACAAGTAACTAAGACTTTTCACCCACAGACTCTGAGACAACCTGTCAAGTGGGCTTCTCACATGCTCCATCGCCAAAGTATTAACAAAAATTAGAAAAAAAACAAACAAACAAATCTGATCCAAACCAGCTGTTCAGTAAATGGTACTCATAAAGCAGAGACGTCCCTGTGTTAGAATGTCTCATTAGGCTAATTTCTACTTCCGACCATGGGCACACCCGGAAGTCCCTCCCCTGCTCGTGTGCGCTCCGGGCCGGGAGGAGGTTTATTCCCACTGAAGCCCACGAGGGTCGCCTTCAAGGGAACAGAACGCACCCCGCTGTGCTTTAGCCAGGTCAGCTACGGCAGGCGCGCCCCGTCAGACATCGGCGGTC
>NW_009934517.1:0-239 GCF_000696875.1 Nestor notabilis
GCGCCCCGCGGGTGCGCAGCGGGGAGCGACCACCACCTAATAACCATCACAGTCAAAACCATATATATTTTGTTAAACAAAGCCCGTCCGGACACAGCTATCCGCGCCCGGCACCCCCCCACCTTCCCATTCCGGTGCTCATTAACCAACCTTCCGCACCCGCGGACACTCCGCGGTCCCTGCCCTCCCCACTTCAGCCCTGCTACCCCCTTGCTCAGCCGCGGACCGGCTCCCCCCCC
>NW_009934517.1:346-621 GCF_000696875.1 Nestor notabilis
CCCCAGCTTTGCCCCCTGAAAGCGAACCGCTGGCGCTGCACTTGGGTGGCGGGTTTGTTAATAAACGCCCGTTATCGGCAATAGTTTGATAGAGGAAAACACCCTGAAGGCGCAGGCAGAAAAACTCCCACAAAGGTGAAGGCAGAGTGGCCGGGTTTTATTTTGCCAGCGAAATTCCTGAACGCTGGGACGAGAGCTGTAATTTCGGATTGCATTTGTGAGAGTTTTGGTTACTGTTTTAACAGCTCTAAAAAATAATAATAACAATAAGAAAG
>NW_009934517.1:643-2041 GCF_000696875.1 Nestor notabilis
CAACACCCTCAGCCGTCTCTGAAATGATCGATTGGAGAGCTGAAAATAAATAATGCCTTAACGGTGCATAAAAAATACATTAAATTGATCCGAGATACCTTTTCCTTTTAAAATTATAATTTTATTTCTATTTTCCCCATATTTTAAGCAGCTGCAATAGGAATACGAGGAAGAAACGGAGACGAGAGTGATTTACTATTAACTCAGCGCGAACTTCCACGTCTCTAGGGGTGGGTAGTACATGTATGATCACACATGGTGCTCTGGCAGTGTGGATGCTGCATCCCTGCCCTGGTCCTCTTCCGTCCCCTCTGCCACTTTCTCACCTTGCCTGTAACTTTTGGAGCCTGGTGTGTTGATTTTCTTTTCATTATTGTTTTTAATCGCCGCGTTAGGCGCACAGGTTCCCCATACAGGTCAGGTCATTAGGAATGTTAACGTCGAGACAAAGAATTATAAACACGATCTCCAAGTCTCTCTCAATTCATTTCTTCAACCGTTTTATTCGGTTTAAGTGATGAAAAGTGACAGTTCTGAAATAGACAGCTTTTAAAAGTAATGAAGTCAGATGACGCTTTAACCTGTCGATTGCTATAAATCAACTTTGAAAAAGATGAATGAACAATATTATTTGCTGTCTTAACTAGGACTTAATACAGTGTCGGGGCAGGAGCTGCGGGGAGCGGAGCCGGCAGTGGGTGCTGAGCCCTTCCCCGAGCCTCCAAAACCACCCTTAAAGCAGCAAATATTCCACCTTGTGCGGAAAACAGTGTCATTTTCACCCCTTTTATTATAGACCCTCGAAGGCGAAAAAGGGATATTTAAACAATCCCAAACATCCAGCTGGGAAAGGGGAGGCAACTGATATTTTCCCTTTTTTATTTACTTTATTATTACTATTAATTTTTAATTTTAGAGGCCTTCTGAGCCAAGTTTAGCCGCTTTACCGGTTTTTAAGGCCAAACTGATCTGAGTACTGAACCCACCACCTCTGCCAGGCAATGCAGGAACGTTTTCAAAATAAATACGGGCCGTTTCTTCTCTTTTACCTGATTAATTTATTACCTGCAGGCTTAATAGGCACCATGTGGGGCAGGGGGGAAATAAAAAGGAGAAAGAAAGAAAAGAAAGAAAGAAAGAAAGAAAAGACACGAAATTAATGGGGAGGAATAACAGAGGAAGAAGTCGATTATTTTCGTGGGTGTGAAAAAAAAAGACAATTTTCTCTGGCGAAGCTTCTCTCCTTCCAAGTCCAAGTATGGGCAGGACATCGCCGGTCCCTTCCCGGGCTCGCCTGCAACCCGAAAAGTATTGCAAAAGAAGTAATTAACGCTCCTTTCTAATGAATTATTATGACTGAATTAAAGCCTGTGATTACATGTGCGGAGGTTCGCTCCC
>NW_009934517.1:2526-3008 GCF_000696875.1 Nestor notabilis
ATGTGGAGGAGGTCGACCGGTTTTAGGGAAGTATCGGCTCCCTCATCACCTCCCTACGCCGAGAAATGTAAGAGCAGAGAACGGCGAGAGAAGTTCAGCTTCACTCTAGAGATGACCTTTGGGAAAGTTTCCGCAGTTTCTCTTTTACCTCTAAGGACTTTATTTGAAGTTTCTTGGCTGACTACGCTCTCTCCAAAGCTGGACCTGTCTCTTGCTCGCCCCAAGTATCATTTAACCTAGAAAAAGATTGAGACGTAAATATATTTTCCTTCCCTTTTTTGTTTTTGCAAACGCAATTGATTCCTCTGCATGAAGCTCTTTATCTCTCGGAAAATGAATAACCTCTCTCTTTACAGAAGAGCTTGGGAGAAAGGTGAAACACTTCCGTACCTGTTGCAAGTATCTGGCTGCACAGTCCCCCACTAATTACCCGTCCCCCTCAGTTTGAACCCCAGTTCGAAGCGCTGCCTCCCCTCATCCCC
>NW_009934517.1:3114-3352 GCF_000696875.1 Nestor notabilis
GTGGGGGCGCCCCCGGCCCTGCTTCCCCTGCATCCCCCTCGGGGCCACCACCAACCCGGAGCTGCCCTCGCTTGGGGCTGGGGCTGGAGCGCGTCCCCTGGCCCGGCAGCCTCGGGGTGCCCCAACGCCGGGGAAGAGGCCACGGAAAGAAACTTTCCCCTCTATGATTGTGTTACCTTTGGCTGAACGTGTAATGAAAATCCTCGGAAAATGTTACACAACACGAGGATACCCTTTT
>NW_009934518.1:0-1912 GCF_000696875.1 Nestor notabilis
TTTCCAGACTGTCTCAGCTCTTTTCCGGGTATGTACTTGCTTCCTCCATTTGTGTCATTTTGCTTGACTAAAGCAAAATTAAAATGTGTATGATGGTATTATAAGTCCTATAGCAAGAGGATGAAGATCATGTGCTATAGGTAATTTTCTTTCAATTTTAATGATGGACTAGGTTCTTATCTTTGTCAACATAAAATGATGTTCTTTTAATAATATAGTTAAACAAAAACTTGTTCATATGTTTGAGGATCTTGTCATTCAGATCTTTTTTCATGCACCTCTATTTTTTAAGCGAAGTATAACTTTGAAATAGGTCAGTTTCTTTCAGCTGTAACACAGAGTTCAGAATATTTTACCAAATAGTGACTGTGGACTTCTGCATGCTTTCAAGCCTGCTGCCATGCACGATTCATAAGTAATGCAGCAGTTTTAAAAAATGGTCAGGCTTTCTTTAAGATTATCACATAGAAAAGTCAAATTTTACTGATTCAGGAGAGAAGCATATGAAATTTCTCATGACTTTCAAAGCCATGAGTCTCAGGGTATCAAAAAATTTCTATCCTAGTTTTTGTAACTAAGAAATTACAATGGCACATTAACCAAATTGCATTTCCATTCATGAATGCATAGGATTTTCTACAGTACTATGGAAATTCTGTTATCACATTTAAATCTGCCAAGTTATCAACTCCTTTCTGTGGATTAAACACATACAGCTGCAGAGAAGCAGATCTCTCACTTCTTTTTCTAAACTTTACCTAATAATCTCACAGGAGAATTTAAACAAGCTGATGACAAATCTACGGAGCACTCACCCCCATTTTGTACGATGCATCATCCCGAATGAAACAAAAACACCTGGTAAGGGAATTCAATGAGAGGAAAACACAAGCCACAGAAACACTCCTCCTGAATGTCAAGCAGCATGGTAGTCACCCACTGTGGTCTTTATTAGGTGCCATGGAACACGAGCTGGTGCTGCATCAGCTGCGTTGTAACGGTGTGCTGGAAGGCATCAGAATTTGCAGGAAAGGATTTCCCAGCAGAGTCCTGTATGCTGACTTCAAACAGAGGTAAGAGTGCTCCACCTTTCTGCCCATTCAGACCAAGCTGAAGAGCCTGAGTATCATGATATATTTGAAAGTATATATTCTTTGTATATTCAAAGTATATTGTACGTATAAAGGCCATATGCAGAAAAGAAGATGTTTTATTGTGAGTTTATGCTTTTATGTTGAAGGTGAGCATTCTCTTGACTTAACCAAGTTAATATTATGAGAAGTTTAATTACACTGTCTTGAAAGAATGCACCATCAGACATGACTTTACGGAGACAGGTGTTGCTGAGAAGACTGTGGAGTTTACATGCAGTGGTGGTTTTGACACTGTAGATATGATCATGTTCTGCTTTTGCCTACAGATACAGAGTGCTTAATGCAAGTGCTATTCCAGATGGTCAGTTCATGGACAGCAAGAAGGCTTCAGAGAAGCTTCTTGGTTCCATTGATGTAGACCACACCCAGTACAGATTTGGTCACACCAAGGTAGGAACAATTCCTGCATTTGAATACATTGTGCCTGTGTTATGCACCACCTGAGCCTAACGTGCCACAATATTCCCCTTCTTAAGGTGTTCTTCAAAGCTGGGCTGATAGGTCTGCTTGAGGAGATGAGAGATGAGAAACTAGCAGAAATTATGACCATGACACAAGCCAGGTGCAGAGGCTTCCTCATGAGAGTGGAGTACCGGAAAATGGTGGAGAGGAGGTAGATATTTCTCAGTCACGTGTCGTGCTTTCACAGTACATGGCTAATTGAGATTAAATTCACCATCCACAGAGTATGTAACAGCCATGTGAATTTTACTTCAGGGACTCAATTTTCTGTATCCAGTACAATGTTCGTGCATTCA
>NW_009934519.1:0-17119 GCF_000696875.1 Nestor notabilis
GCCCGAAAGGCTCCGAGCGGGTCCCGAGCCGCGGTCCCCATCCCGGGGTCCCCGCTCCGACATTCCCCGCTCCCGGCTCCCTGCCGTACATCCTGGAGCTGCCGGAACAGGACGCGCCGGCCCGAAATTCAAACTTTAGTTCTGTTTTTAAGCTTTTTTAGCGAGATCCAGGATAGCTCTGAAATCAAATCCCGAGTCCCTGCTGGGATCAGCGCTCGGCTGTCGAGCAGGGAGGGACACATATGAGTCCCACAGAGTAGGTGGAGGTCCAGAGATCACAAGGATTACAGAAGTTTAAGACCTAGAAATGACGCCTGGATTAACCTGTGTCCATTTACAGGCTCCCGGTTTTTTTTACGGCCGTCCATTTACAGGCTCGTGTTTTATCTGAAGGCCTCTTCTTATTTAGGGTTCCCTTCCATCTACAAACACGAGCTGATTTGGGAAGTGCCCTGAGCTAACTGCTGCAAAAAGGATCAGGGACCCATCTCTGCTGGGCCAAACCTGAGGTATTTCTGAAGAAAAGAAGAAACGACTCCCCCTTTTGCATTCTAAAGCCTAAAGACACTCGTTTCTTGGAAAGTTTCCTTCTGGAGAGGGCCTAAAACTTCTCCTGAAACCTCAGAATTTTCTAGCTCCTCATCCCAAAGTGCACAGGCTCATCTGTGTGCTCCTCCTGGATGGAGAATTGGCACAGGGAGCAGAGTTCCGCCTCAGATCTCACCACTCTGCCAGAGCAGCACATTCAGGTTAGACTTGGGCATACAGCACAAGGCCAGGACTAAAGATAACTTGGGTTTATCTCAACTGTCCTGCTTTGGTGGAAGCCTGCAGCAAGGTCCAGTGCCTGCTGGAAGCACAGCACCTGCTGTTCTGGCGGTGAACTGGATGTTCCTACAAATATCATAATGGAAAAACAATAGGAAATTTGTGCCTGCTGCTCCCTCTCTCTCTCCACTGATCAAAAATCCCCAACAAATGGGAATAAAACCTGCCTCTGAGCTTTTGATCGCAACCCGCAGCGCCAGCAGCAAGTCGCCTTCCCTTCCTCCTCTGGGGTGGGACAGGAGCCTTCCACTGGCATGGGACTTCCTTCACCCTGAGCAGCCGTGGCCCAGGAGCTGTGCCAGGGGACGCAGCCAGACCAGGCACGTGTCACTGAAACCGCATCTGAGGAGAGAAAAAGGAAACAAGTCGCAGAGGAAGATGTGACACAGTGACAGAGCAGTGAGGGGACAATTGCAGACGGGTTAACACATGCGTTGGCACAAGTCACATAAAACCATTTCCACTTGTGCTCCAATATCACTAGATCTGTGGAAGACTTGCAAGTGAGTACTGTACCAGGAGGGATTAAGATCAGAGCTGTAAAGAAAACCACAGATGTAATTTAAAGGGTAAAAGTTGGTAAGGAAGCCTCTTACAGGCAATCAACAAAACCTGATCTAAGGAGCTAATCAGAAGTTACCAAGAGGTGGTTTGATTTATTAGCTGTAGAGGGGAAAGGAAAAGGTCTTTGGGAAGAAGAAAAAGGTTCTTGGATATGGCAGAGATTTACATTACAGAAGTAAAATCAATGGATGGAGGCTGCTTTCCTTGTCAGGAAAGCTCAGCTCCCTCCAGAAGCAAGGGGAAACTCACCAGTGGCTCATCCCAATCTCCCCCTGCACCAGTGGACACAGCACCTCACTGGACTTGTGTAGTGTCTTCCACAGGCACACACAGGGAAAGTGGCAAATGGAAGAGTGAGATGCCCAGAGCCAGCATCGCACCTCTCCCATCTCCCCTCAACATGACCCACACTGGCTGGGGCACACCAAGCCTGGCCACAAACAGCTGGCAGTGGTTCCTCCTTCACTAGGAGTTTAATGAAGAACCAGAGGAAATGAGTCTCATCCTCAGCTACCACCCTCTCAGAGCAGTACTTGAGGGAACAACCCCACTCAAACCACAGAGTGCTGAACACAGCCGAGTGTGCCCAGCACACATCTCTACTGCTGGTAGCTCACACAAATCCAAACCAAGAATGTGGGGGTTTCCAGAACAATTTATTTCTCTAAGTCACATTCTCTGGGAGCAGGAGTGTTTATGTTGTGATAAACTGACACCGAGAAGATTTAACAACTTCTTCATTTAATAAGTGATTTTCACTACATGGTATTGTACACTGTTATCCGTTCAAAAAAGATTAACAGTATTTAAAAAACAAGATTCTGTGAGAGATTCATAGAAACCAGAGATCGAGATCGACGCCCCTGGTTGGCTTCCCAAGCCATTGTCTACATTTGTAGAACAAAGTCTTTAGGCTAAAATGCACAAACCCCGTTCCGGCAGATCCAGAGCCACCTCCGTAGCTCCCGTCCGTCCGACACGGCCGCCGCTGGAAAACGCTCCACTCGATCGACCACACGGGAACTGCACAAAAACGTGTTCACTGTGAGCACAGCAGGATCAACAGCACAGCGTTTCTACTTGATATTTCGAGTCAGCACTTCCTTCCGTCTCCAAGAGGCAGGCGGGACGGGAGGAGAGCCCTGCCAGCTCGGCGTGGTGGGTCACGGGCAAAGCGAACTTTGGCTTCAGGAAAGAGACACAAACACTTAAAATGATGGCTTTAATTGTCATTGGAAGTGTACGGAGAGGGGGGAGTGTCTGAATTAAATATACATCATCCCAGCGAGGCTGGTGAGGCTGAAGGTTATTTCTCATGTCGACAGCGATAAAACAAACGTGTACGTGACACGACATGAAAAGAAAATCCCTTTAAAACAAAACTTTATGTAAAAAAAAAAGTTCACAGTGGTCTGTATAAACAGTATGTAATTTCTGACAGTAACAAATCTCTACTCTCACAGCACACCAGTGCCCTCTTTAGATCCTAAAGAAGAAAACAAGCATTTACACTACTCATTGTACAGGTCAGGAAGTCGGCTGCAGGACTACCCCGAACGTGGGACACTGTGGAGCGCGGCTGTAACACCAGTGGAAGGAAAGTTTAAAACTCTCTTCCTGGGAGGGAGAAAAAGAAAGTCTTTCATTCGCTGCTACAACCAGCAAATGCCATTCATCAAATCAAAAGGAAAACCACAAACACGTTATCTATTTTGAGCAAGCTGAACAGTACACGACAGTGTTAAAAATGGAGGTTATATACTATGGTACAAGTCCCAGCAAGGCAGAGCCAAAGTGACTATTTCTTTGCCTGTTTTGTGATCATGCCCCTGGGAGGCGTTACAGGTCGGCTGGAATTGGGCTTCTTTTTCTCTGCAGGTTTCAAAATCTGAAAGAGAGAGTTCAGGTATTTAGCACAAAGCTTTAACTCTCTTAACATCAAGCAGTTAGCTCATGAGAAAAGGCACTGTAGGAGCAAGTCATCAACACAACAGGAATGAAATGTGTTTCCTACTCAGAGCTCGGACAGAGCTGACAGCAGCTGATCCAAGAGCCGGTGCCAATGGAAGCAGGCGGACAGCTGAGAGCTCTGCTTGGATGACTTAATTCCAGGGTTAAGCAGCTCTCCTACTTACATCAGCATGGGCTTATCACGTTTTTGAAAACCTAAGCGCAAACACAGCCCTGTCTACCTGTTGGTAAAGATCCATTTGAAACAAGCAGCGTGGGTTTGTAAGTGAAGTAGTGATTCAAACCAGAACAAATTTAAAGTGTAACTGTGCTAAGCAGGAGGTGAAACCTTCAGATACCATACCTGAAAAGAGCACATTAGAGTTTCATCCACACTCATCATGGCACCCGCATTATCAAATTCTCCACAGTAATTTGGGGCAGAGAAGAGAGTTACCAATTGTCTTTTTGCAAAAAACTCATATCCATCTTCAACAACCTTTAGAGAGAAAGCAGAAGTATTAAGACTGAACAACTTCTTCCTGCCGCGGTGCAAAGCAGCTTTAAGCGAGCCAGCTGCTGACAGACTGGCTACATCTAAGGAGTATGAGTTCCAGGCTTTCACACTGGAACAGGAAACCCACAGCAGGTCCCAGTTCAGAGTTCATTAACAATGAGAAAAACAGGATTCTGCTGGGTTCAAGACAGTCTGGTTTAGGAATCAGAGCAACAGTTTATAGGTATTAAGAAAAAAAAAAAAGTTCATTACAAGGGTTGTCAAACACTGGGACAAGTTGCTCAGAGGCAGTGGAATCTTGATCCTTGCAGATCTAAGATATCCTTGCAGGTAAGATCCTCAGCAACTCGGGCTCACACTCGTTTTTCTGCATTTAGTATGTGCGGGTAGGGTTGGGACCAGATGAGCACCTCAGGCCCCTTTGGACCCAAATTACTCTATGGTCTAATGTACAAAACTAGAATACCTGATGAGCTCTACATATGAGATCCAAGTCATGTTTATGAAGAAATTTAGCAACCACTTCAGCACCAAATGTGAAGGACACTCCTCTGTCGTTTTCACCCCATCCCAAGACATCCTTGTCTGGGTCAGACCACAGGAGATCACAGAGTAGACCTTGATCTGGTACATCAGTGGGGCGCATGATTCGTCTGATCTGTTCCATTGACTGAAGGTCTGGTGACAGGCCTGTTAAGACACACGCAGCTCACAGTTTAATCCAACTTTGCGCTCAAGACTGAGCTAATAATTCAAAACAAGAATAATCTGTATTCAAACTGATTTTACATAGCTCACTGGCAATGTTAACTGCTCCTCATTTGTTTTACAGCTTTTGTAACAGAAGACAAGTCGCTTCATATTTACTAAATTATTTACTGGAAGCAAGATAAGCAAAGCCATTTCCACATCTTACAGGATTACGATAATCTCACTGCCATATTTTGCATAAAAGTGTATAAAGCGTCTGATAAAAGAGCTGTTAAATAAGAGACTTCAATACTAGAAACCACTGGGTATGTTCATTTTAACCATCAGGCCTGGCAAGATGAAATAACAGTATCAAACAGACTTCATACCATTTCTCACTGATCAATCTCTCTGGGCACGTGCAAGTGATAAAATATTTAAGGTGCTATATGTGTTTTATTACTTTGAAAAGCAGCACAAAGCAGGTATCACATGGCATAACAGAGTCCGTTTCTACAAACGGAACTCCAAACCCATCAGGTTAAACTGGGCTTTGAGCAACCAGGTCTAGTGAAAGATGTCCCTGCCCTGCCAGGAGAGATCCTGCTAAGCAAGCTTAGAAGTGCCTTCCAACCCAAACCATTGTATGATTCTACAAAAAACTCCCATGTTTTCACAATGTACATAGAACTCCTATTCATTCAAATCTAAAAAAACCTACAATGATTCTTTACTCAAAAGGAGAGGCTATTCAGTGTGCTTTTTGGTACAAAAGGAAAAACAGATCGTGTTTGAAGTGACAAAACTACCAGCTCAATGATTCACCAAACCGACACTAATCCAGCTCAACCCTACCTCAAACATCCACCAAGACAGAGAAAAAAAAAGTCCCTCAAATTCTGAAGCTTCAGCAACGTAAACATGAAACTGCCATGACTGACACTGGAGTATTACAGTTTCTCATGTATCGACTAAGGAACTGTTACTCACCCCCATGACAGCAGAATATTTTCTCATCCACAATAGCTGCAATTGGTAAACAGTTAAAACAATCTGTGAAAGTTTTCCACAGCTTAATATTGTATCTTCTCTTACCTGGAAGACATTTTGGAGAAAAAACAGTCAATATGTTTCTCTATCACAACTACAATCAACCTAACAGGCTTAAGTTTACTAAGAGTTGCAAAAAGTTAGCATTAAAGCCTATACACAACTTATCTCCTCTGATATCCACTGACACACTTCACTGTTCAGAAGAAAAGCTGCAGAGGTTCTTTCAGTGCAGCAGAGTGCTCTGACACACCTCTGAGGATAGCACTGGTCTGACAACAGAATGACATCCCATTGCTGGCAGCCAGACTCTCCAGTCCCAGCTTTGCTTTGGAAAATTATCCCTTGGAGAATTTGGTCCATTTTGGAAAATCTTGCCATTTGCTGGTTTTTTTAGGGGAAAACAGCAATTCTTGGAAAGCAGATTTTCTTCTGCTGTACCACATAATCTCCCTAGGCAAAGAAACAGGACTGAAAATTGAAACTGCTACAGTTTTACTTTGAAAGCAACTCTCCCAACAGACATGAACTCTGAACATATTTGCAATCTATGACTAAGCCGGTGATTCATCTCCAAGGAGTCAACTCTGAAATACCACACATCTTTGTTTCCTCACTGAAAGAGAACGAGACATGGCGAGTACATCTTGTAAGCCACAAGCCAAGCCTGTCCCATAAAACAAGTTGTGAGAATGCTTCACTGCACAATTAATTTAACAGTTTTATCTCCTCTACATAATCTGGATTAAGTCACACCCTTTGAAACATGAACATACACTTCAACTTTGCTATAAAATTACTTCTTATGTTAGGGTAAGGTCTACTCAATGCACCCTGCAGTGATAGGGCTGGTACATTAACTGTGTAGCAATGTCATGTTTGTTTTAAACATTACAGGTCTTAAAATGAAGTAGTTGCAATCACGGTAACACAACCACTGTGAAGACCAGCTCATTCTCCAGGTTAATTTAACACAAGTATACATCATCATCACCATCCCCAGATCATCTTTAAGGTCCCTTCCAACGCAAACCTCTCTGTGATTCTGTGAACTTTTGCAAAGCATGTCAAGTAAAATTCTCTCACCTCTCACTAGATGAACTTTTCTTAAGAACTTTAGCAAGAAGTACCAGTGAGAACTGTTAGTTAACATAGCAGCCAATAAGGAAGATTACCCACTTGCATGCTGCTTTGCACTGTGAGGATAGGAATCCAACAGGATCAGGGAAAGGACACATTTCCCTTCCTGAAGCGTGTAAAGGGAACTGCAAGTTAGGAAAGAATCACCCAACACTGCAAGGCTAACACTTCCTACCCTGCTTTCCCAAGCCAAGGATGCACACATCTATTACTTACATTCATCGTAAAACCCATAAATTCTATTGATGCTGGCACATTCATGGTTTCCTCTGAGAAGGAAAAAGTTCTCTGGGTATTTAATTTTGTAGGCCAATAGAAGACAAATGGTTTCTAAAGATTGTTTTCCTCTGTCAACATAATCACCAAGGAACAGGTAGTTGCTTTCTGGTGGAAAACCTCCATATTCAAAGAGTCGAAGCAAGTCATAGTACTGTCCATGGATATCACCTGCAAAGATTATTTGGAAATGACATGTTAAGTGACCCTTTGCTACATTCTTTGACTGACTCTAGAGAAAGAACAAAGGAATGACGCTTCAGAAAGAAAAAAGCCTGCAGTGACATACAGCCTACAACATACTTAAAAATCAGTTTATCTGACTGGATATAAAATGATCATATTCTGAAGTCTGACATCTATGCAATGCAATGGTTAACTGTACTAAGATGAAGTATGTAGCTACTTAGAAATATTCACACTTGTAGAATAAAATCAAGATTCCAAGAAACCAACTGCATGTTCCAATAAGCATCTGACAAGCAGAAAACTAAAGCACAATTTTAGACGACCAACGTCTAATACTGAACAACCTACTTCAATTTGAAGTAAACTCCCCAGTGTTACAGTAGGATAAAATACTGGAAGCTTTTAAAAGCACATTTATTGAGGTTTTTATTTTGACATTCTTCATTCTTTTAGCATAACTGGACATGAAACAGGTGCAAAATGAGCACCACCGTGTACAAGTATGGTGAAACCAAACCCCTAAGCATCCAGCAGGGTTTTATTTTCCCTTTTGCTACAATCATTTATCAGATTCACCATTAACAAGTGAAAGTAGCATTTGGCATTTGTTCTTTGCTTAAGAGCTGCATTTACCTGACACTTCCCCCCAACCCCAAGCATCAAGATCCCAGCACTCACCACATATTTTTAGTGGAGCTTCAAGTTCTAGTAGAATAGGCTGACTCAGAAAGATTTCTCTGGATTTCAAGCACAATCCTCTGATTTCATTCTCTTGAAGTTGGACATTTTTGCCTGGTTTTGATCCTCGCACTGTTGGAAGGAGTCAGAAGTCAGTTATCAAAATCAACAACATCCCTGCTGTTATTTTAAGAGCCTGACTAAATGCCACTGTAATGAGATGGTAACAGGGTAATATCAGTCTGCTTAGGTGAAACTGCACTGTCTTGTCACCAGAGAAAGGGCAATGTCTTCTGTTTTAGTTGTATGTTACTTTCTCTTAACAGAATTCAAGGCTCAACACTTCCCCCGTTAAATGCCACATTTTAAATAGCATCAGTTTAGTCCTTTTAGTTATAAAACACATCTTGGACAATGGGACTATATAGACATATTTTATTTTTGTTAATGAAACAAGTTATACACTTGTTCTCTGGAAAGCTGTCTGAAGATGGAAAAGGAAGCCTCCCATTTAATCATCAACTTGGTGCTCAAATGTACAAGCTTCCCTAAACTATCATTTAGATACTGCCCAAGACAGTATCTAAACAAGGCTACAATGCCAATAAATACTGTACTGCCCCGTTCTACACTGCAGTTAGCAGCCATGGAAGAAAAACAAGGGTGTGACTGCAAGGTCAGAACTACACATAAGGAAAAACTCTTTTATCACAATGACAAAACAGCTCTCCTTATCATTGCCTTTGAGCACAGTAAAAGACAAACTAGCAGGACATTTATCCCCCAGCCTCAGACCACTTTTTACCCTAGTCCTTCACCCCCTCCATTAACACTTCAATCTCCCCCACTGCAACAATTCAAAATAGTCAGTTCTCTTCAATATCTATCAAAGCTTTCTGTCCTAGTCTGGACAACAAGGACACTAGCTTGGCCCGGGCATGTTTCTACAGCCACTAAGCACAGCTTACCCTTACCTATCACCCTCTGCCCCATTTCTGTTGCCCAGAAACAAAAAGGACATTTCTGTGGCAGCAATACTCTACCTATGGCCAAGTTCCATGCAACAGCAATTATCAGGTTTAAGGTAAGACTAAAAATAGCAATTATGACATTACTGGCGCAGCTTATTGTAATTTTATTTGGTGGCAAAACCAGTGACAACATGGAGTACTGGTAAGGCTGAAGCAATAAAACCCTGCAGCAAACTCCAGTAAGATTATGGAATAAACAAAGTCATCTTCTACCACATAACCCACTGGTTGAGCTGCATCAAAGCCAAACGACCTCAGAACTTCAGCTTCAGATACCTGAAAACACTCTTGACAACATCTCCAGAAACAGAATCATTGCTGGTAACGTTGCCTAGTTAGGAGACTTACTGTGTACAACTTGTATGGCATTGAGACTGAAGAATTTGTGCTCTTATCCAAAAAAACGGTCTTTGGTTGCAAAAAAAGCAAGCAACAACCTCTGGCCCCTTTCAAATACAAGAACCTATGCAGTATTACCTTCCTGAATTCCTGAATAACCTTCCAGATACTATTACAGTCTAATTCCCTTGACACTGTTTAGCCTCAGAGTGAGAAATCTGGAAGCTACAGACTCAAATCTCTGTACTGTCACTGTGGGCCTTGCACTATATGGAATCAAGAAGGGAGAACTGCAGAAGGTAAAGTGGGGAAGCAGGGGGCATGTTTTAGGAAGAGTAGGAACAAAAGCTGCTGTGTTCCAAAGGGATTACAATTTCTCATTAGCGCAGAAGCTTCCTACTTTTATGCAAGCCTCTGATTAAGAGTAGAAAACATTGTTGACTCAGCATACATCTTATCTAGACCAAGAATAAAATTATGCTTGTGTAATTATCCATCCATAAAATCAAGTGTCATTGGATGCAATCTCTACCAGCACTTACAGCATTCCTACGAAACAATTCCAGCCTGCATACTGACTCCCGGAGGCACTAGTCACGGTGGCACAGGCTGCCCTACAGAATCGTGAACAACCCCTTAAACCCAGGACTTTTCCTTAAACAAGCTTCAAATTAAACTTTAGTTCAAATTACAGTATATCCTGACAGTCACATTAACTCAATTGTAGGTCAAAAGCCATGGCTTTGATCATGTTATCTTTCAAGCAGTACATGCTCCTTCACTATTCACTGCCTGTGTATTATCACTCAGCTCTGACATTACATGACAACACTGGAATTACCACTAAACTTCATGTCTTCCATTAAAACATCCGAAGTAATGGAGCATATAAATGAAAGTTAAATCTTTGTCACAGCAGTTTATCACGCATGAGGCTTTTCATCCAGTCATTTTTCCATCCATACAGTAATTTTTCCAAACACTCCCAAGTAATGAGCAAGTTACTCAAAATGCCAATTATCCAGAAGCAATAAGGAACAGAAATTTACGGAATAAAGTGGCCAGCTGGCTGAACTATAAATGTTAACATTTCCCCTGCTTTTCAATTTTACAATTCACCTTTGGTTTTGAGATAATACAACATACCTGTGTTTAATTTTCTGAACAGCCAAAAATTTAACTCCATGACTTGGTCTTGTTAGAAAATGCTAAAACCAAACTCTGTATTGCACATCCATAAAGTATAAAATATTATACAGACTATGCCATGCACTGAGTCACTAAAGCTCATGAATAAAGCATATGCATTCATTTCTGAAGATAAAATGAAAATCTGAAAACTGTTTTCAGATACAAGTTTCCTATGCTTTTCTAATATATTTTCACTGAATCAGTATAATCTTCCTGCAGTTTTAGTCATCTGCTTGCAGAAAACCTTGACAAGATAAAATGCTTTGTTGCAGTCCACAAACTCACTAGCACAGATACCAGAGGGATGAGAGAAGAACAGGACAACTTGATTCAGCTCTGTAGCACACTGCCTGCCAATGACATCTGGACCATTCTTGTCCAACATGGAATCAGCACAGAAGAAATGAGCATGTTCAATTTCTTCTCACATTGACCTATATATCCTCAGAAGCTGAGAAAAAATATTTTTGGCTTCAGAAGCATCAAATATGCAGAAGTGCATGTTAGTTTGAGAAATACATATTTTTAGTGCAAGGATTTTCTCATCTGCAATGAAAGAGCTGGCAAGGAAATGCAGGCTGTTCGGTCTCTAGGACTTAAAAAAGGTTTCTCTGAGTCTTCATATTACTTAATCCCACTAAGAAAGGCAAATATAATACACTATGAAAAATGTTGTGTTTACAGTTTCTCTCCTCTGCTTTGGACTAAACCAAAGCAGCTTGCAGACATCAGACAGTACAATACTAATTGGCAGCTTGGTCATAAAGTCAAAAGAGCAGGTCAACAGGGCTGTATTCACACATTTGTTCTTTCAATGCATAAAAAACCTCTCTCAAACAACAGCCTGGAATTGCAGTGGAACAAGTTAAAGATTAATCACTTGAGGAAAAAAAGTCAGCCCATTTCAAATAATACTTTATTTGTGCCTGGTCTCCACATACTGCTGCACTATTTCTAGACAGTAATTTATTCCCATCCTCTTTCAATCACAGATGCTCCTGTACTAAAAAATCATTTTGCAAGAGCTTGAATTTCAGTGTCCAGTCCGGGCAGTCTTGTAACAAATCTTTTCTACTGTACAAGTATGACAAGTTTTGGAAAAACAAGCTCTCAGGATGGAAAAGACTCCAGAAAAGATCACTCCTGGAGCTTGGATAATCTCTGCAGAGGCACTGACTTGAACATGGGCTCCAACTGTTAAAATTAACATTGCTTTCCAAGACAAGCAGAAGAACTGCAGGAAAGCAACAACCAACACCAGCTCTAAAATTAGCGTATAACACAGAGGTGAGTGCAGTGCTACAGCCACCCAGCAGAGGGGGAAGAGGAAGTAAAAGGAAGAGCAAGAATTTAATGGCACCCCTGACACCTTGGTGCAAGCAAATAGAGCTAGTACAAAGCATAGCTGCAGCTACCAGGAGCTAGAACACCACCTGACACCCAAAATAACTTTTATACATTTGCCTGTAAAGGATAAACAGGCCAAGAACTCTGGGATCTAGAGTATGACAGTCAGAAGACCACGTGCGCATACTGTACAACAGACTTCTACACCACATCCCATCACAAGCATTTCCCAATATTCAGCTTTGTGCCATACAATCCTTTAGCAAAGGCAAACGATACTATAAGACTGAGATTATTACCTCACTCAAGGTCAGAATGAAAAGGACAGATACTAGGAAAGTATTCAAAAATATTCGAGAACTCAAAAATACTTGAAATTTCACTGATCCAAACATCTCATTTTCCTGTATTACATCAAAAGCAGCAGTTGAAATGCTGTCAACTGAAGGGCAGAATCAAGTTCTTGTACAGAACATGTTTTAAAGAAAATACTCTATCAGGAGGTCAGTTTGTTCCTGGCTACTAAACAGGTTTCTCAATTTTAATGTATTTTACATTAAGATGTCTGCAATCCTAGAGACACTTCCAAAATACTACAGGTTGTTTTTCACCTTGTTTTTAGCAGTTCCTTATGACAGTTTTGCATTCAGTTTTACACCATAGGCACAAAGGGAATAAGTAACTTGAAAGTGGTTGATGTAGAAAAGGTTTTCCTTTATTGCAGGCACTACTGACTTTGATCAGATCATTTTAGATTGAAAAGTGAAACTGAAAAGCAACTCCTCAGTGCCCAAGCCTCTAAAAAGCAAAATTTGTAGTCTACTTTTTAATATGACAAAAGTTCACAGCAGCATTATCAAACAAGTTCTGCATCACTGCTAAATTTTCATCTTGTAGCCTACTTCCACACTGGAGAGAGCTATGCAGCAAACACATACACCAAGCACAAATACTCAGAGATAACAAATTCCTCCACTTTAAAAACTGGGCAGCAAACGCAGAATGTGATTGAATCCACAACACTGATAAGAATCTAGTCCTCATCTTCCAAATGCAGGGTTCCTATCTCCCCTTACTAGAAACTGCTCCAACACAGCAGGAAATGATTAACATGAAGCTCTATAAACTACAGAAAACTATATGGTTTGAGGTGAAGAAGTGCTGCCTTTCTATTAGAAACTTTTTCAGAACATCCCAACCCACCAACAAGTGAAATCTGACCACATTTCATATTAACATCTGTGAGAATCACAGATTGCAGTATATTAAGCTGAACAGCAAGTGACCCTTCAGCCCAGTTCAATGCAGTATTTAGCAGAAAAATGAAAAAGATCAGAGAAAAAACTGCATTTCTAAGAAACAGCCCTCTCTGTTGTCAGCAAAAGTTTATCCAAACTCTTTAGTTCAACTATTTTTAATAACAGGATGATCCTCTTTCCCCATTTAAAGCAAATTAGAGAGAATATCTCTCTGACAGCTATACAACAGGCTTTACCCAGAATAGAAATCTGTGGGTGTATAAACAGAAAAGTTTGAGGATTTGGAGGGTTTTTTGCTGATTTTAGTGCACTAACCAGGATTTCGGCTTTCAGAACGGCTACCACCCCTCCAGCCTCACATGGCTTTATCCAAAGTAGCCTCCATTCATTATTTGGTTTTCCCTTAATAACATTAGCAGAGGCTGAATCACAGAAAAGATTTTCAGAAACACATTTCAACTTTGGTTCCAGTTAGGTATGCTGAAATGGTGTTATTTTACCCTGTCATTTATCGTTACCATGGTAAGACTAATGCATTTCAATTTTGTTTTCTAGTTACATTACTATCAGCTCCATTTCCAAACCAGACCCTACTTATCTGTGAAAAGCTGCCAACACACCCGATGAAGGAAACTGATAAGGGGCTCAAGTCAGGAACACCATCTGACATGACGTGGAAAGGAAGCCATGCTTGTACTCAGAATCTCAGGATTTGTCACTCATTCTTTACCTGCAGCTGAACAGGAATTCTGCCATTTCCTGGAACCCTTTCCATGACCATACAAGATGCCACTGATTTTTCATCTTACATGGAGCTTTTCTAGCATCTTCTTGTCTAGGGGCAGTTTTGACTTGGTAGCCACGCACAGCTGCAAACTCAGAGCCATCAAGTTGCTGCCTAAAATATTCTTCCTAGAAGGAGAGTAATTTCCTCTCATGTTTACCCCTTATTTCTCAGTGAAGTGAATTAGCTTCAGAAGTGTTCCAGCCTTTACCCGCTATCAAGGACACTTCAGGAGCATTTCGATACTCAGTGAAGGATACTGTCATTTACTATACCTTAAAAGCCTTATTCTTGTGAAAATTGTTAGTACAGTTACTAAAAGTGGCAGGATTAGATAACCTGTACTCATGAAATGTTTCTAGCAGAACACAACCCTCATCAGTAAAGAAGGTACAACATCCCATATAAATGCAGTTACAGCAAGAAAGATCAGAATGTTCAATGTTTTTACTGAATCGCTTTCCAAGACTGAGAACAATGTTACTGAATAATGTTTTCTTGTGACATTTCAAAGCCAAATGGCTTTGTACTCTTAACATGTAGAGCAAGACTCTTAAAATATTTACCTTAGAATGAGAAGCTAAACATGCACTTCCAGGCCTTTTAAAGAACAAACTAATAATTTCAGCTAACTAGCCTAATGTGGGTGGGAGAGTATCAACTATCTGGGGGAAAAGTAATAATAGTATCACCTGATCAGAGGAGTCAGGAAAGAAAACAAGTAAACTTCCCCCATGAATACACTACTAATACCCTATATTAAGAACAAAATTCAGAGTAGTTTATTAATCACTTCTCACCTTCATCTTGACTGTTAGACTAGACTCACTACTGGCATAGCTCTCTTGGCCTCTTCCAACAGCACAATACTAAGGCATGTAATAAACCACAAACACCTACTTGACTCTATTTTCTCACTGATTTGAAGTATTTCATCAAGTACCTCCTAATGCTCATGTTTGTTATTTTACTAGCAAAATTACCTAAAGGTAACTGTTAAGTAGGTATACAGTTTAAAGACAGCTCTAATGAAAGACAACATTGCTCTAAAAATTAAAGCTTGCAGAAGGATTTGGACAACTCAGTTTGTAAGCTGATTATTAAAGCAGATTTTGCAGTTTTTTCATGCTTGAGTACCGTTTTAATTTGTGTGCAAAAAAAGGTCGAAACCCTTGAAACAGAGTTGTGGTACAGGCACAGCAGAGTTTGTGTAACTAACATTATGCAGTTGTTCTACCAGAACTGCACTGGAAGTCTTTCTTGTTTGCTCCAAATCTACACAGGATGAGAATTCTTACACATACTTCAGATTATTCCCCCCCGCCCCACCACCACCATTTAGCACAATGCAAACCTCCACCTTGGAAGTTCAGGCCACGTACCCCAGCCAGACCTTAAAAATTTCAGGGAAAGAATGAGTTAAGTACATTTTAAACAACTGAGGAGAATGGCATTTGCACAGTAATTTACACAATTTAGCACTCAAAATTGCAGTAGTTGCTAAAATGCAGTACTGTTTTGCCCTTTTTGGAAAAGAAAGTATAAAAATAACAGATTGCCACAAAGGTCAATCATTATTCTGTTTGGCAAAGACATTTATAACAGACATTTATTAAGCAACAAAAGAGCACTAGCACAGGTTACTAGCATTGGTAATTGTTTTAAATATCAAAAGACAATCACTGCCTCGAGGTATCCAAAATCCCAGCTGAAATGTCAATAAAGGAAAAACATTACTTTCAGAGTTCTGGCAGCTGATGCAACCTCAGGTAAGACCTTTCGTTGCATGAACCATCCCTTAGATCTTGTCAGGAAACCTCTGGAAGCCTGACTTAAGAACTCTCATCTCCTCCAAATGTGTAATACTGACACAAGCTGGGTAAGAACAGAACACCTTGACATAGTACATCATATTACTTCTGAAACTTTAATCAAGAGAAATCATTCAAAATCATTCAGATCTCTTTCCAGGATTATCTTGTTGCATGGGTTTGATATTAGTAATTTACACTTTGAGAAAATCATACTAGTTACACTAGGGGATATGAAGTAAGAATTGTAATTAATACCTGCAACTGAGCATGTGTTAATATGTCATCATATGACATACAGGACCTGAGTTCTACAAATCACACTACTAGAGTTTCAGGAAAATCCTGGTCTAAATTTATGAAGGGAAGCCTTTAAATAATTTAAACCAGGGAAGCTTAAACTGATAACAGGCAAAACCCTAAACAGATCAGAGGAAAAGCTCTATTTACTTTTACTTATTCAAGTTCAACAATCTCATAATGCATCTATACGATTTTTTACTTCCAAGTAATTTCTAGAGTAGCACTATTGCTCCTCTGCCTGCCCTTTTGCTATCCAAGCTATTACACAAGCAAAATCTTACAAGGAAAGGGTGTAATACAGCCAAAAGACATTTCTTCACCATTTGTCTCAGCAAGATCTCAGATTCCAACCCAGTTGATTCTATGACTACATGCCAAATGGAAAAAAGTTAAATCCCTGACCCAGCTCTTCAAGCCTGAGTCCAGATGAGATATTTTGCCCTGACATACGTGAAATGAGGCTGGCTCAGGCTAGCTTCCTTCCCTGAATAATGATGGTTTTCCTTGATGCCTAGAAGAAAATTTGTCACTGGCTCCTTCTCAGCCTTTTGTCATAAGATCAGTCGACAGTTCTAGCCCGGTGCTGACCCCTGCAACCAAAGCGATGATGCTGAAGACACCCTCTGCAACTTCTGAGTTTTCCTTTGATTTACAACTCCCATGCGAGTCCGGCCAACCCAAAGTAACAATACAAGACAATAAGCCCTTCCACAGACTGTCTGAAACACCAAAACCCAACTCTCTATTCACACCTAAAAAGCTACCATATGTTACAAATTAAAAGCCAAAGTTCTATGGTGGCATTAACGCAAGCAGCTCATCAAAGCTAAACCCACGATAGCCTGAAACCCATGCAAATCTCCTCCCGACTTTTTAAAAACCTGCCTCTACGGACTCTTTATGTCTTATTTCCAGAGCCCCACGACCACCCAGCCAAGCACAGACCCCATGTGCATGCGTGGAAGGCAAAGAGAAAAAAGCCAGGGTTTTTTTAAACACTTTCCTACGAAAATGATACTAAATGAAGCATCTCCTTAGAGCTGCAGGGAGGATCAGGAGGGGCAGCCGGCTGGTTCCAGCACTGTACCAGGGAGCGCAGGAGGGATCAGAGAGCAGGGAACAGCTCGGAAACACGAGGGCTGAGGGAAAAGTTAGGGCTGAAGGGCAGAGCC
>NW_009934520.1:0-641 GCF_000696875.1 Nestor notabilis
GAGCACCTCTGTGATGGATGAGCATCCTCTCCAGCTGCCTGGCTCCAGGTCACAGGGATAAGGCCTCCAACACCAGGACTGGGGACCCTCCGACCCCTGCCCCCAGGGGTGACCCTCCTGGTGCCTTGGCCGATGCCACCGTCCAGGCTGGCCCTGTCACCACCACCGTCACGCTGCTGATAACAGCCCCTCTTTGGGTCTGAGTGATACGTCCTGGGTGCTCAGCACATCCTCATCCCGCACCCATGCCCTGGATCCCACACAGCATCCCAGCACATCCCCATCTGGCACCAGCCAGAGCCAGGGCCAGCTCCCACCACTCCCTGACATGGTTCATTTCTATGTCAATCCACGCTCGGACTCTGCTTTTCTCTGCGTTCCTGTCTCATGCCTCAGGAACTCTGGGTTTTCTCCTCGTGTTCTTCCACCCCTTTTCACACTCTCTATCCTCTTATTCTTGCCAGGCCCCTTCACCTTCCTTTTCCCGTTCGTTGTACATTTCTTTTTATAGCTCATTTCTGCTGTAGCTTTACCAGCAGGAAGGGCTTTTAGCCAAATCTCTCTTCATCCAGAGCCGGGGCTTTCCTGGCCACCCGGTAAACTTTACTTAATGATCTCCCAGTTTCTATTCCCATCTTTTT
>NW_009934520.1:682-2779 GCF_000696875.1 Nestor notabilis
CCAGCTCTCCGGGATCCACCGCTATGAAATCTGCAGCAGCACCAGATAAAACCACATCCATGTGGGAACGCTGCCCCGTGCCCAAACTGAAGCCTGGCTCGTTCTGCATCTCAGGGGGGTGACTTTAACCAGTCCCTGCTGTGGGATGGGCGATGGTGGCCTCCAAGCCCCTCAGCCTGGCAGGGGGAGCTGGGTGCCCTGAGCACAGCACCCCAAGGTGCTGGTATGTGTGGGGTGGCCCTGGTGCGTGCCAACACGTGTTGGTGTGCCTCGAGCCCCACCACGTACAGTGACCAGAGGAGCCCAGGGTTGTGCTGCTCCACTGCAGCATCTGTATTGCAATTAATCATTGTGTGGCAGTAATTACGTGTGTAGTAGCTAATGATGCAGTAGTAATAATGCACCGAGGAGGGGACACTCCAGCTATTGCACTGGACTGAGGGGGTTTTGAGTGCATCTCTGTTGGTTGGATGCTTAAAGACAAGCTCAGCCCTCGCTCGGTGCTGCTGTGACACCCATCCTGGCCCTGGCGCGGGGTCCTGCGCTCCCCGGCCACCGGCCCTGGCCCAGGAAGAGCAGTTCCACCTGCACAAGCCGGGTGTTGTCGGAAGCGGGACCTGAGCTGCGGGACCCTGGGGCAGGGGATGGCTGGTGGCCTTTTGGCCCTGCTCAGACCATAGGAGCACACGGGCAGGTAACTGGGTGCTGACACTGTGCCCGGGTGCTGGAACCCATCCTGCTGTCCCGCAGCAACCCGCTGGCGCTGATGCTGACGGGGGTGCTGGTGTCCGCCGGCATGCTCTCCATCATCTTCTTCATAAGCGGAGGGAGCCACTTCCAGGACCCCCTCTTCTGCGGTGAGTCCCCCCTGGGGTGTGGGGACTGATCCCGTGCCTGCCAGGGAGCGGAGATGTGGGATTTGGGAAGCGCCGTGGGATGTGCTCAGAGCTGCCTCCTCTCCTGCAGTGTTTGTGGTGTTCTCCTTCACCTCCATCGTCGACCTGATCATCTCGCTGGAGGAGGATGGCTACATCTCTGGCTTCATGGAGGTCTACGTCAGAGAGGTACCACCTCACCCCTGAGCAGATGCTGCTCCTGCTCCCGAAGCTGCTCCTGCCACTGGGCAGCATCATGGGGAGGGGGCTTGGGAAGGTGCTTGTCCCCATCCCGTGCGATCCATTCTGTCCCACCGGGCAGGGTGAGCCCTATCTGCGCACGGCGCACGGCATCATGATCTGTTACTGGGATGGAATCATCCACTACGGGCTCTACCTTGCCATGATCGCAGCCATCGGCCAGAGGTGAGCAGGGAGGCAAAGTGGCTCCAGTGCCTGCGTGGTATCCTCATGGATACAGAGCTCGGAGGGGCTCCTGGGGGTTGGAGGATCCCTGAAGGGATGTTGTGAGGGGGTGATCGGAGGTGTCTGATCCTGATGTCTCTGCAGAAGGAACTACAGGAACCTTGGTCTCTTCTGGCTGGGCTCTCTGATGATGAGCATCGTTGTCTTCCTGCTTGGGAACCTCATAGGTACAGGGTGCGGAGCAGGCCTCCGCTCCATCCCGGCTGCTTCCATGCCCCGTTTGTCCAGCGTGTTTGCTCCCAGGCACTTGCCTGCAGGCAGAGGAGGAGGGTGCTGAGCTGTGGAGGCAAGCAGCAGGTATTGGTCCTGTGCTGTGCCCATCCTGTGCTCTCCTTCCTCAGGGAAATACAGCTCTGACCTCAGCCCTGCCTTCCTGCTCAACCTGCCCTACATCCTCATCCCCATCTGGGCTGGGATGAGGCTCTTCCAGCAGCCCAAGGCCCTGCCGTGCCTCAGCCCTGAGAAGGTGAGCTGGGAGCAGGGGCAGGAGCTCTGTGGGGAGCTGCCCCAGGAGCTGCCCCCCTTATCCCTGTGCCAGAGCCGGACCACAGGCCGTGGGACCAAACCTGGGGTGTTCTCCCTCTCCCAGGTGGCAGAGGAGCAGCGCAAGCGCCTGTACCAGCGGCCCCAGGACATGGGGCTGGTCCTGCTCCTGCTCCTCATTGCTGCGTTCACCTTCTTCAGGGGGATGGTGAGTGCTGGGTCCCTGCATGGGGGTCCCAGAGGGGCTGTGGGG
>NW_009934520.1:3231-3680 GCF_000696875.1 Nestor notabilis
GCGTCTGAGGGGTGGGGGTCGCCGGCAACTGTCCACATCCCCAGGTGGTTCTGGACTGTCCTGCTGATTCCTGCTTCGAGTACATCTACCAGCATGAGCCATACCTGCGCGACCCCGTCGCCTACCCCAAAGTGCAGGTGAGTGGGGTCCAGGCAGGACTGGAGCCTCCCACCCCCGATGCCACCGGGGACAGGGTGACCCTCTCCATGTGTCCTCTAGATGCTGATCTATATGTTCTACGTCCTCCCCTTCTTCTGCCTCTGCATCTACGGGCTGGTGCTGCCCGGCTGCTCCTGGCTGCCCGACTGGAGCCTGGTGGTTGCTGGTGCTGTGGCGCAGGTGAGGGCTGTGGGGGGGGACCACGGTGGGACCCCTGGGCTGGGTTTCGGTCCCCACCAGAGCAAGGCCAGAGCTTGGGGGAGCAGCTCCACACCCGCAGCTGATGTGGA
>NW_009934521.1:0-314 GCF_000696875.1 Nestor notabilis
AGCAGCCCGGGCCCGTGTGAGCCAGAGCGGGGACTGCTGCTCCTGCTGCTCCGGAGGGACCGGCCCTGCCGGGAGGAACGGATCCGTGCGGGAAGAGGTTTTTCCCCTTCCAAGACAGAGATACTCAGGCTAGAAATGAGGTTGTAAGAACGCCCGTGCCCTGGCTTGACAGGTAAAGCCTTTCTGAGGACTTGCCAGTGCTGGAGCAGCTCTGCTATGAGAGAGAGCTGGGCTGGGGCAGCTGGAGAGGAGAAGGCTCCTGAAGGGGACACCTTAGAGCAGCTCCAGTGCCTAAAGGGGCCCCAGGAGAGCTG
>NW_009934521.1:684-7133 GCF_000696875.1 Nestor notabilis
GCAGAGCTGGCTGAAGGACTCTTTGTGTGATGTTCCCTCTTGGAAAAGAATGTTTTCCGCAGACAGGCGTGGTTTGAACCCAGGCTCTCGTGCCAGTTTTGTGCCACTGTTACTCGTTAACTGGGCTTTGATGTTTAGTTATTTTATTCTTTTTTAAAGCCACAGAGTACGTCTGGTGAAACCTGGTGTTTGCACATGGGGTGTTGAAGCAGGGAAATGCCTCTCCTGGGATGATGTTTCCTAAGGGAAAGCTCACACCTTCCCCCCACAGCACCCGGATCTCGACCCTCGGGGATGCTTCTGTTTCCTGGATGGTGATGAGAGAAAATGTTTTATCTGGTTGTCCTTGAAAAGTTCAGAATTTTGCCTTTCTTCCCTGTTTGGGATGAAAACAGCTCCTAGTGCTGGGATTAGTCATGGACACAAGTCACTGCTTTCTAACTGGGATCTTTAACTCCCCTCCGGGCCATCAGTGCAGCACTGGGGTGATGGCCAGGGGAGTGGCTGGACCAAGAGGCTTGCTCCAGGCTCTGTGGGTCCCGTGCTGCAAGGAGGGCCGGGATGTGCACCCCATGGCAGGCAGGACACCCACTGCCAGCCGTGCACCCCGTTGCAGAGAGGTGCAGAGCTGTGCCCAACCAGTGTCCGTGCGATGCCCAGGCAACCTCGAGCTCCAAATCCCACCGTTTCCTGCTGGAAGCTCTCCAGGTGCTAATGAAACATTTACGAGTCAAGGCTGCTCAGCCTCTTGTGTCAGGAAAGAAGCTGCCTTTATTGCAAAGATCAGCTGGAGGGGAGGGTTTATTGGAGAGCACGGTGGTGTAAAACATCGTATTCTGAGGAGGATGGAGTGTGAGTTCCCTCCGCAAAGCGGGGCTCAGGCACCGAGCTGGAAAGCCAAGGGCTTCCTTACCTGGACGGATGAGGGCTCCTAAGAATGGGGTCTGCTCACTGTGTAGCAGGGAATTACATTTGCTTTCCAAACCAGCATCCTCATCCTCCCATTGGTGTGCTTGCACTCGCCTGGTTTCAGTGGGAGATGTGACATGCCACCTCGCACCCCAATTTGGGTTCAGGAAGGCTTCCCATCATCTGAGATGGAAACCCAGATGGATGCTCCAGAGCCAGCTCCAGTCTGCTGGCTGAGGCAGAGGTGAGCTCGCTCCTGGCCCCTCTCCTCATCGCGGGGTTAGGTGTCAGCTGTAGTTTCTCTCAGCTTTCCTTTTAAAACAATACAAGTGTCAGTGCTGGTTCAGGGGCTGGTCAGCACCATCTGAATTCCTCCCCAGCTTCGTAAGGCAATTTCATGAATTATACAGTGTGGTAACAGAAGGAGCTAAATAAAGATGCAACACCAGCCGTGTTTGATAAATACACCCGCGCCATCCAGGGAAGCTATTTGCAAGTCAAAAGCACGGCACACGACGAGCGAGCTGTCGATGGCAAATTGTTTAGATTAGTGCTGGGTCAGCACTATTTTATGTGAAATCCCATCAAGTACAAAGAAAAGGAGGAGGATGCGCTGTGAAACAGCAGCAGTGTCGCCATGGGCCGCCTGGTCCTACAGAGCCAACAGCCAGGCGTCAACGGCCAAACCTGTGGTTCTTCCCCCACCAGGCACTAAGTAACCCCCGGGGAATTCAGCAGGTGATGGCAGGAGGTGACCCTCAGCTCCGGCCTGATCCTGGAGGATCCGAGTATCTGCCCGGTGAAGGAACAGGAGCAGGCACACAGGAGGTGCTGGCCTTGGAGATGCTGCTGGAAGCCCACCACAGGAGAGAGCCTGGCAAAGGGGGGTGGCTGCTCTCATCATGCTCAGCTGCTCTTGATGGGCAAGAAGAGGGTTTTAAGGAGCACAACCAGCAGCACAGGAGGTGGAGAGCTGGGTGTCAGTGGCTGCATTGCTTATCGCAGTCTCTCTGATAAGGAGTGGTTGCTGCTTCCTTCTGCCTGCTCTGCAGCAGCCTGGAGATGGGAGAGGTGAGAACTGCTCCACCGATGCTTGCAAGTAGCTTTGGGAATAGGTGATTGTGCTTTTGCGGCAAGGCTGTGTTGGTATTGAGGAAGCAGGAAAGACATGGACCTGTTGGAGAGGGTCCAGAGGAGGCCACAAAGGTGATCAGAGGGATGGAGCAGCTCTCCTATGAGGAAAGGCTGAGAGAGTTGGGGTTGTTCAGCCTGGAGAAGACAAGACTCCAGGGAGACCTTATTGTGGCCTTTCAGTATGGGGGGTGATGGTTTTAAACCAAAAGAGGGGAGGTTCAGGCTGGATGTGAGGAAGAAATGTTTGACAGTGAGGGTGGTAAAACACTGGCACAGGCTGCCCAGAGAGGTGGTGGATGCCCCATCCCTGGAGACACTCAAGGCCAGGCTGGATGTGGTTCTGGGCAACCTGGTCTAGTTGAAGATGTGCCTGCTCGTTGCAGAGGGGTTGGACTAGATGAGCTTTAAGGCCCTTTCCAACCCAAACGAGTCTGGGATTCTATGATTCTATGCCTAGGGCTGGAGGTTGATTCCTGCAGCTGGAGTGCAAACCTGAGCTTTCCTTGAGGGATGAGCGGGAGGATGAGGGTTGGCACCTGAGATCAGTGCTGTGCATCCCTGAACGGGGAGAGGTGACAGCAGCCCCTTCCCCTGCTGCAGAGCTGGGTCCTCTGTGCTTGAGCAAGAGCTTCACCTTGCTGTGTATTAAGCTGCACTCTCTTACGTTCATGACCATGCAGAAAATGTGCAATTCACCACGGCCATGCCAGGAATCCCAGTCTTCCCCAGTGCAAGAGCAGCAGATGACTGGAGCTGCATTCTAGGAGGAAACTCCCACGAAATAACCCTTGGTTACAGACTTGGAGCATGTCATATGTTTCATTACCTGCTAAAAGACAGTTGCTGCGTGCTGGGGAATATTTATCCAGCCAGACCGTTCGCAGAGCTCTGCCTTGCCCTCACAAGCATGCAGCAGGAAAGGCATTCATGAAGTAGCCCTTGATGATCCAAATGATTTATGGGGCAGCAATTGTGTAAATAGGGTTCAAACTGTTAAAGATTGATCTCTTTTCCAGTGAGGAGCCATCCTCATGGTACACAATGTATGTACCGTGCAGGTTAATGATGGTATTTATACCTGAGATAAACTGTCCACTGCTTCAGCTTGATGCTAATGTATCCTCAGAGGTTTTTTTACACACACACACCCCCCCTTAATGGGGTTTTATGATGAATTTGAGTGATTCTGCAGCTATTGGGAGGTGGTTGAGCCGCTGCCCTGCATGGTCAGGCCGTATCTTGGACGTCTTCTTAAAACCTCTCTTTGTTCCCCTGTCTGCTGTCGGCCCCTCTCGTGCTGAGCTGCAGAGCACTCAGCTGGATTTTGAAGTGCAGGCAGCTTTCTTTTCAAATGCTTCCTTTAAAAACCCCTTCAATATTGCAGCCTTCAGAAGTCTCCCCTTTCTGCAGAGCCTTTCCATTACTCCTGTCCTTTGTTCTGCTTCCCTTAAGCCTGGTCCCGCTTCCATTACGCCTGCCAGAGGAATCCCGAGTACAAAGCTTTCTGCCTCCCTCCCTCCAGCATCCTCCACGATTACATCCTCTCCATTGCTCTACAGCTGTTCCCAAACTCCCCTTCAGCATCTGAAGCTGCAAATCACTGCACGAGGTTTGAATCTGTGCAGCAGCTGAATCCGGGGGGGTGGGAGGGTTTTTGCTCCCGCTTGCGGCAGAGGTGGGATGCAGTGGATAATGCTGACTCCCAGTGGCTCCCAGCCCTGGATTTAGCCAGTGCTTACTCCACTTCCCATCCAGGCGGTGAATTGCAGGAGCACTCTCACTCTTGGAAGTGTTGCCTGTGCACATAAGTAGATTTTTATCCGTTCCTTCCAGATGCTGCAGTTACAAGTGCCCGTGTACATTTTGTTACGGTTCCCCAGATAACAGCATTTGGAGTAGTCCTCCTTCAGAAAATCCATGCAAAACCATCTGTGATTTTCTGCTCTTGGATGGATAATTGGATTGGAGCTTAGGGTGGGCTTGGGGCTTGGGTTTAGTTCCTTGCCTGCAGACTCCAAGGTACTTACAGCCAGGCTCCAAGAGGCTTTCAGACGAGAACAAAGCCCTGTGTGCCCACTGCTGATGGAGGTGAGCCGTTTCCACCCGCAGCCCCAGTTAACCCACAGCTGCCCCACTGAATGTCTCATGGCCAAAATGCACTCACCAGGCAGGAACCTCTGTTTTCCTCCTCTGGGCTTGGCCCCATATTTTAAACCACCCTTTAAAGAGCTACGGAACTTTGATACCCTTTTAACGTCTGTGGTAAGTTCCTCCAGGGTGACCCAGTGTTCTTTTCTTTCCTGTTGATGAATTAAACAGCGAGTAACAGTGGCACTTGTAATTATCTATAGACAGAGCAAAACGGCTGCCAGCAGCAGCACAGCCTTCCTCACCCATCCTTGCCACGGAACATCCTGGGGAGGTGGCACTCAGGACCACCAGGATTGCAGATGCTGCTGCAGTGGCACATGGTCCTGATGCTGTGCACTTCCCAACGGGACCAGCAGTGCAGTGGTGGTAAACGACATCATGGAGAAGGTGGAGGAAGGGAGATGATGCTGGTAAAAGCTGTGGGGTGGGTGTAGAACAAACAGCAGCCCCAAATCACTCCAAGGTTGCATTGCTAGAAACCATCATGATCTTCTGGGCAACATTCTGGGCCATCAGTGCTGTGCCTTTGTGGTTGGTTTTGTCCAGCTGGAAGGACATCTAACTGCAGGACATTGAGCATCTGCTGTTGTGCTGTAGCCCAGTGGCTGCACCAGTGGAGGGCTGAGCCAAACCAACAGCCGGGACATGAGCTGAACCACTGTCCATGTGGCTCCAAGCTGGAAGCACCGGCCCTGGGTCCTCGAGGTCACAGGAGGCTGATTCTGGGTTTATGCAGGTGGTGAAACACAACAGCCTCTAGAGAAATGAAAAATTAAGACAGAAAAATGCAGGAAAACAAGAACGAGAAGGAATTTGGATGGGAAATGGAGTGAAGGATGCCAGGTAGTGCAGTAGATTGGATAAAGCTGGCTGATATGGCTGCTGGTAATGATCTGACCAGTCCCTGCTGCCCTGACCACACTCAGGCATGGCCTGGATATGGCAGGATGCAGCCAGTGAGCATCAAGGCTGCGCAAGCATCCCAGCGATCATACAATCATAGAATGGTTTGTGTTGGAAGAGGCTTTAAAGCTCATGCAGCTCCGACCCCTGCCCCGGGCAGGGACACCTTCCACTAGAGCAGGTTGCTCCAAGCCCCTGTGTCCAACCTGGCCTTGACCACTGCCAGCTCAGCCTGACCCTCTGCCCACCCAGGGCTGTGATGCTTCTCCTTCCTGGTACCCAGCACGGACAACAGCCCCAGTCTGTGGCTGGTCCCTGGCAGGGCAGCCCTGGCCATGCTGGTGGCCGTGGCTCCGAGGGAAATCCCTCTATCTCCTGCCGAGCCAGCAGCGATGGAGACATTCTTCCAACTGCACTTGAGGGTTGCTGGGTTTGTTGTTTATTTGAGGCATCAGCCACATCTCCCATCCGCCAGCTCGAGTGCCACAGGGCGCATCTGCAGCACAGCCACACAGGGCACATGAGCCTCCCGGGCTCCTTCCCTTCCACACACCGGCTGTGCTGGCTCGGCCGGAGCATTCCTCCTCACCTGATTTATTATCTCCGTGCACAGAGAAGAGGATTCTTCCTGCGAAGAGAAGCTGGCAACAGGAGGTGGTCCCTTGGAAACAGCCAGCGTCTGGCTGAGCATCCATCCAGAGGAGCAGAGGGAGAAAGGGAAAGATGAAGAAGAACCAGGAGAGATGAGGGGCCTGCAGCAGGGCAGCGTTCCTGCTGGGGAAGGCTGGGACCTGTGGGATGAGTTTTGCATATCCAGAAGAGTCCACAGCAGCCTGAGCCGTGGGTTTGAACAGCATTACAGGAACCAGAGATGGAAAAGCCCCATTAAACTCATCTTTCCACTTCCCTCCCGGGCAGGGCAGCATTGCTCCCCGGAGGAGATTATTTTTAGCACTCTGTTGAAGAGAGTTTTCAGCAGCTCCTGACACGGGGGTTTGTTTTGCAGGGATTTAGATGTATGAATGATAAACCAGGCTCTGCCGAAAGCAGGCTTGACCCAGAGATGAAATGGGGATCAGAGCGGCTCTGTGAGGTTCAGAAGTGTTCGCTTCCCTCTCTAACGTGTTGCTGCACCCCTCGGCAGCGAGCCTTGCCTGAGGAGGAAGCAGAGGCAGCCGAGCCCCGGTTCTCCAGGGGCTTTTGTTCTTACAGGAAAGAAGAAATGTGACAATTGCTCTGAAGAGGCTTCGTTTGGGCATCCCACGTCCTGGGTAAATGTGGCACAGACTTGACGTTATAGGGAGAGAAAGAGGCACTGCAGGTAACCAGCACATGCACCTCTCCATCCATAG
>NW_009934521.1:7616-9315 GCF_000696875.1 Nestor notabilis
TCCAGCGGGAGAGGGAGGGAGAACAGGGGAAGAACTGGCCTGGGATGCTGCTTCCGAAATGATTGTTTGCAGGCCAGTAATTCAGGTTGCAGACAAGGCCCCATTGACTCTCCAGAGAAGAAGGAGCAGTTCAGCTGTTAACCCTGGAGAACCGGCTGCTGCTGGCGTGCCACGGGGATGGACACGGCTGGGGTACGGCTTTGGCGGGACCCGTGCAGGGAGGTTTGGAGGCAGGGCTGCTCTTCCCAGCACCCTCACCATGCCTTGGCTTTAGCAACAGCACCCATGAGGTGTGATGGCAGCAATAGGGTCCTCCTGGGTTCGTGGGTGAGGACACCCACCGTATGCATGCCCAAGGGCTGCTGCAGATGCAGGCAGGGTCTGCATGTGCTGCATCCCCACCAAGCGCCAGCACACACTGGTGTTGTAACAGCCAAAGTCCCAGACAGGCTCAAGCCATGAAAAAGGGCCTCGTCATCACCATTACCCTGCACTCATTCATCCCTGTGGGATCCGGGGCATCCTGCCTCTCTTTCTCCCAGCCTTTTTATTCCTCTCAGCTCAGAGGAGGAGGAAATGTTTGTCTGCAAGAAGCAGGTCCCTGGCTGGGATCCCCTCGTGTGGGGGAACGTGTGTTAGGGAAAGCTTTGATTCCACACAGCTGCGCTTTACCCAAAAACATTAGTGTGACATTATCACGGGTACATCAACACATATGGAAAACTCCACCAAGGTTACACTCTGCCCACTCTCCCTGCACCTTTGGAGATGAAACTCAAGCTCTGCTGTGAAGTTACAGTGATTTATTGGTGGGATGAGCAGCTGGGGTTTAAATACTGCATCTTTGGGATGCTGGCACCCTCCCTTGCTATAAATCTTAACTAGTATTTCTAAGCCCTTTTATGCCAGCTGCCTTCACGTATCCAGAACCTTTTCCGTGCAGTAGCCTATGAAAATATTGAACTGATGCCCGAAGCAACACCAGGATATGAAGGGGAAAACTTTAAGATGTTTTGTAACTATTTTTTTTATTCCCAGAACCTGCCAAATCTTAATTTTTCCAGTTTACAAGTAAGAGCCTGGAACCATCTGTTTGCTGTCAACCCATGTTTGTTTGGAAAGGGGCTTTATTATTTCTTTCCATCTCGCACTCCTGTTCTTACAACTAGTTTACTGAACTTCATAAATGTCAGCTTTCACAGTTGTTTTGTAAGCCAGTTATGATTTAGGATTTAATCAAAATTGAGCAGTCAGTGTCTTTAATCAATCCGAATGGAGATCAAAAAACAGCACAAAGAAATGGAGACTGAGGAATGAAACATTTAATGTATCCCAACAGCCTTTGAAAACGCCGTGTTTCCAGCATAATAGCTACCAGGAATCATTATAGCAAACTTTAAAAAAACCCAAATAAATACCCTCCAAAACTGCTTGTGCTTTTTAAAGATAAAAAGGGCTAAGGCAGTTTAAGGCTTAAAAGCAATTCCAACCTTTTATCTCATTAAGAATTAAAAATTAACGAGCACACAATGGGCCGTGCTGCGGGGAGCTCTCGGCACTAAGAGATGCTCGTGCCTGAACCACCTTTGCCCAGGAGGTTACTGGATATTTGGGTGCCAACCATGGAAACCCCGAGTCAGTCCAATGGGGGAATCACATCCCAGTGTTCAGCTCTGGGGAACAGCACCAGAGGGACGTG
>NW_009934522.1:0-9793 GCF_000696875.1 Nestor notabilis
CCGGGGAAGCGGGGCAGAGCGGGAGCCGCTGAAGCCCCGCGCTGAGTTAACGGGCGGGGGCCGCGCTCGGCGCACAGAGGAGCCGGAGGTTGGTGCCGGCCGGGTCAAGAGTGTCTGGTCCCGCAGAAGCCTGGGCTGGGCTGGGTGAGGGAGGTGCCAGCTGCAGCCCCTGCTCTGACCTGGGCAAAGGAGCACCTTGGGCTGAGCCTTTTCTGGCCAGGAGCGGGCCCGGGCCACAGGGCCACTGTCTGCTCTGACTGCGTTTTGTGTTTTCATTTATTTCTTTTTTTAAACAAAAATATAACTTCAAGAATGAAAGTAAATCTCAAGACCTTCACCTTTTTCGTTGAGCCAAACATTGGTTTTCAAGGAGCAGATGCAGGACACACAAATTCCAAGCATGACAGCAGAGAACCCTCTTCTGCTCATTTCGGTTTTTAGAAGAATAAAACTTCTCCCATATCCCGGGACTGCACACACATGAGCTCTCTTAGGTGCCACTAATACAGGCAATGCGGGAGCCTAAAGAGGGTCAGCTGGAGGATCAGCTCGCTACTGTGGTTTAAGAATGGAAGGGACAAATGCTATTCTCATCATAAATATTTCCTTTCTTGTTCTGTGCTGCAAAACAAAGACAGTGCTGTGCTTCAAAATCACATTGCAATCCCAATCTGACTGTTTATCTTGGGTTTAATATAAACGGAGTCTAATTGCATATACAGCATTGTGAAGCAAATCCTCAGTATCACTAGAGCTACCCTGATGGGAGATCTGAATTAGATACAGTATTTCCTCCCTGCCAGTAACAGGTTTTGAATGGAAAGCTTGGAATGTAAAAAAAGAAATAATGCTAAAAATCCAATCACTCTGACATCCTGTGAGCTAATAAGAGCACGTGAATGAAACGAGCTTAGTACTTCACAGTAATTAATTTGACAGCAAAGAGCTAACAAGAAAACAACAGGCAGAGCAGTGATGACTAGTTCATAGAGGTCACTGTCAAACAAGAAATAGGTGCAAACAGTCCCTCTCCCTTTGAAAACAACTATTTCACTGCCCCAGTGAGAATGAAATGCCAAAGAGGGAAAATACCATGTCTTCAGTGGGGATAACAAACCTGGGAAGGTACTTCTAGTCATAAAACAAGGTGGAGGTTTTCTTTTTTTACATACAGTGATTTCTAATCATCCATGTTACTCATTGCAGTGGCATGGTTTTGCTTCCTCCCCCCACCTCTATTTTTTTGGTTAGCCAAAGACATTTTGCATATTCAAATATTGGGAAGACTTATCTTCTCTAGCAATTACTAACAAACTAATATACTAATAACCTCTATTGTTATTTAAAGCGTGTCCAACACAGCATTCTGGAAGCAGCTCTCACACAATGGACTTTCTCTGGATTCCTTCTAGAGAAGAACTTAATCAAACCTTAGATGTTTTCGGGCAGAAGAGCCTACAGGGAGAGTGAGCAGGGTTAACAGAAAGAAATGTTCCATTTGATTTCTAATCTTGCTCAGGGAGCACGGCCTATTGATTGAGCCATAAAGCTCTGTTAATTTTAAGATAGCCTCAGCTTTCAATTCTTTCCCTTGGGCATAAACTTGTTGCTTACACATAGCAGCTGAACTGCCAGGGAAAGGGTAGCTCCATGCTCCCCCCATGCCACTCTCCTCCCCTCCTCCCCTCTATTCTATTTGTTCTGAGCTCATCTGCGTGAGGATACATTTTCACACACACCTTCTCAAACCGGCTGCTATTCATCTGATTCAGGGTCATGCTTTTTCCACACATTAAATGCAGGGGAAAACTGGGAAAGGAAATGGCTGGGATTTGTGCTTAATGGGCAAGCACAGGGTTAGCCAGGGAGCCCTGCTGTGAGAAGGTAAGGTGTCAGAGGGTATTTTCTGTAGATACATCAAGTGTCATAACTGGAATCTGATGCTTATTAAAGCTACTAGTATAATGAAATCAATATAAACTGATGCCCCTAGCCAATGTAAATCAGCGTGTTTCCAAGGCACCACACTGCTACAACTCTTTCTCTATAACCCAGATATTTGCTTATGCACGTTTTTCTCAGGGGGCGGCAGATGCAGAAGTCACACACTTGGAGAGGCCAGTCAGTGCAGCTCTGCACCTTCCTGCGCTGGTGGGAAGCTCTGGAAACTGAGCACAGCCACCACACAAGGTAGCTCCCTCACTGCCCTGTGTTTCTGTGGTGCCCGCCGGGGGAACACAAACAATTTACACTAGCAAAGGATCTAGCCCTCTCACATATTGCTAAAGCACCTTTTATGCTCTTAAACCATTAATAATATCCATTAGGTAACCTTACTAATCCCTTTGAGGAAGAATTTTCTTTACTGTAGTGATGGCTGAACTGCATAAAGCTTCATATATAAGAGGCCTGGTTTGCACTAGAAATGCTTCTCCTTCAATAACCAGCAAATACAAGTTTTACTAGCACAAGCATCTTTTTTTTCTGCAAGCACTTCCGAAATAAAATAGGTTGCACTGACAAAAGCACTTTTTTTTGCTCATATAGCTGCATATATATGGGGGATTTTTGCACATAGTGAAAAGCAATCTGTTTTAAATGGCACTTCAGAGGAGCATTGCTATCCCATGGAAGTTTCAAGGCTGGACCTTGAAGTATATACTCCTGCCTTGTGTCTGAAAGAGCTTTTTACAAGGTGGCCATTGTCATCTTGCTGGAAATACAGAGAAACTGAGACGCATGGTTACAGGGGCAGGCTCGGAGCAATGTGCTCTATCTGGAATTTGTATTCATTCCATTCTTTTGCTTCAGATGAAATTATGTATCCATAATCAGGCTGATTCCTCACTAAGCACAATTTTTAAACAACTGCAACGAAACCAGTGGATATTTCAAAAGCACTATAATTCTGCAGAAAGGAAAGTCCTATTGAAAATCAAGTAAATAAACGATGTTCTGAATGGCCTGGACATTTTCTGAACTGGAAAAAGGTAGACCTAACCCATGGAAAAAAAAAAAAAACTTACTTAAAAGTTAGTCTTGCTCCTTTGCTCCTGTCTGTGCTTCCTTAACTGAAAGATTGTCTCCCTCTAAGAAAAGGGGTCCTACACTGAAGACTGCTTGGAAGGAGGAGTTATATCAGGCAGAAACAAAGGACCCGACCAAACTGGGAACTCCTCATCTGAAGCAGGTACAACAAGAATCTGGAAGATGAGTCACTGAGAAATAAATCAGAGCCCTCAACAGGTTTTGGAGAGCACCTACTGAATGTCAGCTCCTGGCACAAGTGTCAGGCAGGATGGGAACAGGGGGAGGCAGCAGCAGAGGGCTACAAGGTTACAGGGTATACCCACAGCCTCAGCCCCCCACTCCCACTGCACCTGCTTTAACGTGGTTGTAGACCCTCTCCCTTCAGCTTAGCTACCTTGTGGTGCCTCGCCGGCAACATGTTGTCGGATCAATCCTCTTCAACGACCCCTTCACACTCTTAAGAAGGTTTGCATCCAAGCTCCCAGGTTCACTGTGGAGAATGAAGTGCAGGTGGATCTGTTGTGCCGTGAAGGATGCAGTCAGGTACCTCACCTCAGACAGGTCTCCACGCAAAGCAGCATGTCCTTTGGCAAAGGGACCAAATTCAGGGATCTGCTTTGACTTCCAGAGTAGAGGGACTGAATACCATTGATACAAGTAGATACCCCACGTGATATTCAAAAGCTATCTTCTGCTTGTTGACGGCTCAGAAGTGCTCTTGTTTTCCTCCTACAGTCTGTCCTCTGCAGTCCAAAGCTGTAGCCTTATAACCAGGCAGTGAATTCCTCTGAAGTTGCTTGTATTGACCTAAATAGGTTGGGGCGGGTGAGGACACACAGACAACATGAAAAAGGTGTGCTGGTTGCCCAACAAAGAAGTGTCTGCTTTGTGGTGAGCACTTTTAACATATAAGCACTTTTAACATACTGTTAAAGAACATGATTTTCATGTTTGCTTAAGTTCACACCAAAAGTCTTGCAAATTAGCAAAGTGAGTAAAAATAAAATCTGCATTTAAGTGGTAAACAAAATAGTTAAAATTTGGCTTCTCATAATTTAGATGCTACTTACTGAATCAGTGCATTTAGAAGTCAGCTGGTGCATTTCTTCTACACATCCAGCTGTGACTGAGACATCTAATAGATCAGGAAAATTAACAATAGGATGCCACAATGACAAAATCGGCTGTCCTGAGAATATCATTGATTATCAGGGAGTGGTGACAAGATGGAGAGATTTCCCTTCAATTTTAAATGGAGCTTAGAAGCAAAAAATGGCTGGTACCTTCGCAGTGTCCCAGGAGAAATGGGGTACAGAAGTTCAAGTCATCTCATGATGGACAATCAGTAGCACTTGACAACTACCTGAACATAAATTACCTTATCTTTTGGAACAGGCTGTGGTCAGACCTGCGCTTAGGCCTGAATTTCTCCTTTTTTACCCCCTTTTTACTAGCTGTAAGTTGAAGATGACAGTGTTCAACACACTGTAAGTTGCTTTGAAATGAAATGGAGAAAAGCAGCATACAGGCATTCATCCTCTTCATGGAGCTTGACACCAAGAGCGTGGTCTTGCTGCTGTCTGTTAAACATAGTTTTCAATCTATTCATACTTAAATTTCACAGGGTTGGGGTTTTTTCCCCCATGAGCCTTTTGATATATCAAATCAAAACTGTGATGCAGTTTGGCTGTTAGCACAAGAACATCATGTTGGGTTTTTAGAGGTGGTTCTGATATGGGTGACTGATTCACTTACAGCTATGGCCAGGAGGAAGGGACTCCTGTAACAGTACCAAGGTCACCCAGTTCAAGCAAGGAGGATCTTCCACTGAGGCAGAGCAGTAGCACTGTCACAGTTAGTGGAGCTCTATCAATTTACCCCAGCTGAGAGTTGGCCCACGTGATTTACAGTCATTTGCCCAGTGCTATGTAGCCATTCCAGGCCTCTAGCAAGTACATTCAGGCTATCCAACTCTCCATATTTGCTATATTCACATTAGCTACAAACAAGGTCTTTTACTACCACCTGTCAATGATGTTCCCGTACTCCTAAATCACATGAGAAGGTTATCAACAAAAATTTCCTTCTGCCCTGCTCAGTATTTATCGTGTTTAAGTCAGCACTGCCTGTGCCCTCATGAAGGAATATCTTGAATGTGCTGTAGGATTAAAATACAGTGGATTGCAAATGCTATACTTGGTGCTTGGTTAGACTTGGGTGCTAACATCTGCCATTTCTGAGTAATAGCATTGCCCCCCAACATTTATTGCTGTGGTTTAGATCCTTACCAAAAGCATTATTAAGAATAAATTACAGTATGTGGAAATACTACTGTGAAATGCACCAGTACTATTATACAAGGATAAAAACCCAAACCACTGCTCTGGAGACAGCAAAAGCAGGAGCACATGGATCATACTAATCAGACTTCGGGTCTACCAAACCTACACAGGTACTGAAGTGTTAGGAGGGTGCTGAGCTACAACAGGAAAATGCATTGTTCTAGGCTTAAAAGAGAGAGAGAGAGGGCCTAGGGGAGACGAATGCATGAAAAAGAAAAGGATGAACCTTTTTTTTCTTTTTTTGGCTACTCCAGATGGGGTTTTCCTCTGTTTAAATGCTGAAGGACAGAAAGATTTTAAATTAAAATCTTAATAAATATAGCCCTGAGGCTAGTAACATTATTACATACAAGATGATTACAGCTACTAAGCCACAAAAGAAATATATATATTTATTTATTTGAAGTATAATAACCCTCAGTATTTAGTCAGAAGAAGGCTAGGCAGCTAACTGACTTCCAAACTAGTGAATTTTCCATTCCATTCTGCTGAAAGGATAAATACAGCACATAGTTTGCAGGGCTGGGTTTCATTTCTGTATGAGATAGCATTATTACTGCTTATACTTTATACATATATGTATGAAATTTATAATTGCTCAGATCATGTGCATGATGGTGGTAGAAAAGAACCCGAAGTTTGCAATATACAATAGGAGATATGGATAATTAGTGATCTTCACTGTGAAAGAGCAGTCTCCCAAGCTTGATTGAGTGAGGCATGTTCTCCTTGAGACATTTGCCTTTTTCAGTTGATCATAGTCTCAACACTAGGTACTGCACTTCACTTGTGTAGAACTGTTTTTTTAATTATGGGAACACTTTAATGAAGGATACGGGAAAATGAAGGGATACAAAGAAAAGGATACAAGCTGATAAAGATGATTAAATCATAGAGCGACTGCAGAGTGGGTCATGAAGTGTTATAATCCCCAACTCCCCTCTGCTTTCTGCCTCAATGTGTTAATGCATCACACTTTAGTACAGTGACACTTTCAGCCCTAGGTGGAAATTCACACATGATGAAGAGGTGGAGGAGGATTTCCAGATGGTCAGACCTCAGGGAGTGAGAAAAGGTGGGGGGAGGAAGGGAGAAACTGCTGAAGGGAATCGGACTTTGGTCACATCAGTAATTTCCAGATGAAAATGGAATATTAAAAAAAACCAACAAAAACCACAACAAACAATCACCAACGATCCCATACCAGAGCCAGATGCACTCAGGTTTGGACATTATGTGTGATAAATCCTCACCACTGCTGATTGTGAAAGATCCCTTGGAAATATTGGTTTATTTGCATGCAGCAGTGAAAGGTGTGAGCTTCATTTCCTTGGCCAAATTTCAGTGTAGGTACTAAAGCATCCCCACACAGAACCAATTAGTTGTTTTGTTCTCCTCAGCTCCTCTTTACTAAAGGTTATTGTAAAGCGGTACTTGCTCTGAATCTTGCACAAGTTTTACCTTCAGCAGAAGCTGCATTTGGCTGCTGAACATCCTTTGGTACCCTCATCTGCAGAGCCACAAGAGCAGTGAAGGGCACAGAGACAGAGAAAATGCAAAGTTTGCAGCCAGTTGGTCCCATCATACCCCAAAACAGGCCCCACTCTCCCTTTAGGGGAGCATAAGGCAGCAGCTGCTATCACACAGCTGGACTTCTCCAAGAAGACCTCATTTACTATAGCCTTTTGGGGGGAAGGGGAAGGTAGCCATGGCCCAGAGTTCAATGGGCCTGGTCCTTCCAGGTGAGAGGTGCTAGGGCTGCATAAAGAATAAGCAATATATGGTTCTTTGTATAGCCAGAGCTCTTTCAGATATCAGGGGAAATCTAAACTAATCACTTATTTAGGCATCACAGTACCCCTATAAGGGAGGGGAAGAGAAAAGATAGTCTCTGAATCATGACATAAAAACCCCCAAGCCTTAGGTATGATGGCTCATACTGCATTTCTAAGGGCTCTTGCTTCATTTTGTTAGGTGTTCCTTGGGTTAGAACATGTTCCCTACCACAAAATGAAGACTAGAGATGCCAGTGGTGAGCAGTCACAATGGAAAGAATATTTTGTTTAATATCACCAGTATGATTGCATGTTATTTACCTGTATTCCCTGGATGGCAACAAAGTAAATTGACCACAGCATGATGAATTACCTGGACAAATATCATGAGAAACAAGGCTGTCACACACAGTTTCCACTTTGGGGAAATGCTTGGTTTATGTCCACTCCCTGTCACTCCCAGTACAACCCGTATTGTGCATGCAGGTCAGGAAAAAGCTCAAGGAGACAGTAGACACTGCTTTGCCTTATTCAACTTCTGCTAGTTCAACTTCAAATTTGTAAAATCTGTGGTTTCAACTGATGCTGAATTCCTCCTCCAATATAACTTTACATGTTAAAATCACTTATGTCACAGCAAAATGCAAGGAAACGTTTGGTATCTGATGCAGCAGTGACTTCAGCAATGGTATATTCAAGACGCTCAGGTGCCTGTCACTGGCTCTAGTGGCAAGCCAAAAGCCTCCGAGCCTTGTAAATCCTGCAACATCTATCTTGGACTTCAGTCGCTTATGATGACTGGATGAACATCTCTGACTTTCTTCCCCAAGGACTCAGTGCAGCAGGTGTTTTCAGTCTGCCCACCTTCCAGATCAGGTGTCCAAAGATGCAGTGATAAATACAAGTTTTTTCTTCCCTTATTCTAAAAGAGCTCAAGGTGGGTGGAGAGAATGGGCGTAGGCTATTTTTATTCATACCTTAATTTAGTCAGTAGTCCAATGGTTCATGAAAAGAAGAGCTAGGCTCAATCTGCTTCCTGGCCTGAAAGGAGTCCATGGAGCATCAGAGGCAGTTCAGGTCTTCTCAGAAAGAGCAGGCTATGGGGTGGACAGAAGCACTCTCTAAGCCTCCACTTAAGTGAGTGCATGACCAGAGGGAACACAATCCCACAGCTAAGTAGACAGTTCAGAGATCCACAAGGCCAGGTCTCCCTGCTTCCCACCTTGCTAGCTAAAATACCTGCAACTACCCAATTCACATGATACCAGCTTTACGAGGACAGAGGCAGTCCCCTCCCTGGCAAATGCACTCTGCTGGGAGAGGAGATATACACATTCCCTGGGGCAGAAGGGAACTGAGCCACGTGAAAGGCACTAGCCTTTTGAGCACTGAGCATAGTGTATACAAAACACTGCCGTGCTGCCAACCACCCTGCCTTTCCCTTGAAGGAATGGACCCACACTCTATTCCTGGAAGAAAGCCGAGAGAGGGCCTAACTTGTGAAGCCTGAGGTATCCTCAGCCCCCAGGCAAGGTAGATTTAAGAGGCTGTGTTCCCCATTGGTTGCTTCGGCAGTGAAGCAGCCTCTCGGATTTTGGTGTCTGCCATTTTGAGGTAGTGCACGGTGCAGGAAGCTTCACCATGAAAGGCAAGTATCTGGAGTTCGTGGTCGCTGCCAAGAACAGGCATTGCAACACTCCACAGTGATGCCCAAGATTTTTTGTAGTTCTGCTTTCCCCAAACTGAAACATTGCTGCTGTTGCCATGCTAGCAGTCCACAAAGCAATAGCAGATGGAGCTCCCCCAAGAGTCCAAGCTACTGTGATAAATGCTGTACAGATCCAGATCTGACCAAAGAGTGGGCATTACGGGAGAGAAGAGAGATCACAGTTTAAAGTAGTCAAGTGAGTCTTCCCCCTCTGTAAATGAGGAAGCAGAAACTTGCAGGATTGAGCCAGTAGCAAGATTTGTCTTGCTGTAACTTACATCTAGGAAACAGGGCTGAATTTGTTTAACGGTAGCTGTTAACAATAAAAGAATACAGGTGTAAGTAAAGGTAGGTTTAGGCAAAGCAAACATGATTCTGTATGTATTAAAACATGAAAGTAAGCAGATGATTGATAGCAGTCAATGGAGATGGTTCTTACAACAGAAGTGGAAGAGCTAATTGTATAGAAAAAGTAAAAGGATAGAAGGAGAGTACTTGCCTGTAACATGGCTGCTGCTGTGAACTATTACAGGCATGCAACAAGGAAGGAGTAAACAGGTCCTCATTGTCAAGGCTGGGATGTTTTGTTATTTAGCAGAGACCAGCCGGTACACAGCAGAGAAGATTTCATCTCACTATGGACTTTTAGGCTTTAGAAATTACATTCTAGTTTTGGGCTTCCGACACAAAAATGTATGCAAAAGGCCTTCCTAGCAGGAAGTGCTTAGCACCTTTAACTGGGAAGCTGAAATTAACAATCTTGCTAAAATACCTTTCCTACTTTCACCCCTTGGGTTAGCTCCCAAAAAAAGAGGAACCGCAAAGGAGCCTGTGACGACTGAAAGGGAGAATCTGCTGGCAGCAGAGGGAAGCAGGGGCTGTTCCATGCATGCGTCACTTGCTGCAGCCTGTCTGGGGTGATGGTGTTGTCAGCAGGA
>NW_009934522.1:9804-20295 GCF_000696875.1 Nestor notabilis
CCAGGAGAGGTGGGGCTGCTTGGAAGCAGGCCTGGATGCTGCAGAGCTTTTCACCTTTCACTTCCCTAGCTATGAGCCTATTCCGATTTCTACATTCAGGATAGGGCTTCATCAACTTGTTTAACTTAAAGTCTTGTTTTGTTGCTGCCTTTTTTTTTTTTTTTTTTTTAAGGAAGGAAGAGAACAGAAAGTAAAGAATGCATCCCTTTGTAATAGATTCACATTTCAAATACTCCAAACTTATTCAATACCTTGGACTTTACTGGATTTTTGCCTCATGGCTGTTCCCCTGGAACCTACATCTCCATTTCTTTCCAAAAAAAGAACAAAAGATAAGTTTTAACTTGGTGTTGATGCAATATTCACCCCACCCAGAACCAACTTTGAAATCTCATGTAAAAAACATGAAGAGTAATTTTTACTTAGCTCTTGTTATGAACAATTCAGAGATAAGAAACAAGGCAAGACACGTCTCAGCTGCAAGTGTGAACATGATCTCAACACTGCAACATTTTCCTTGCCTGGCTAGAGATGGGCTGGCAGCATGAGGTATATGAAGGTAGGTTACAGGTGACAAGAATGTAAAAAGCCTATTATTAAACCAGGTGTAAGCAGTCTTGAAACTTCATTAGGGACAGGGAATTCAGCCCTGGACATTGCACCTGCTTGATTATTCATGAGAAATTAACATTAAACAACTGCTGTAAACTTGAAACTAAATTGGAGAGGTTCAGATGCAGCTCTTCCTGCCCTCTGACTGGGCAGCGGATGGAAAGGAGTCTGTATCACGGACAAACTCCACATGCTCTCCACTTTCAGGAGAGGAGCAATGTCTTCATCCGAAATTTTCACCAGGTACAGAGGACAGGTCGCTTGCTGTCCTGCAACTGTAGAAGAGGCATGAACTGCAGAACTGCAGTGTGTTAAAGGTGCATTTGAGCACTGACCTATTTTTGTTCATCTGCCATGGGAGAGACATGTGGAAACATTGTGGCTTGATGGATTTGATTAAAAATATGCTAATGAATAAAGAAAATTAAGTGTATCCCTTGGGCTCCTGGCAAGCTGCCAAAACAGGCACTGGGACCACCAACAGGGGGTCCTTATGCTTCAGCTTTTGCAATCCTTTGGATTCCTACAGCGGAGGATGGTGACCCAGCAGAAGTGGGGCTTAAAGTTGAATGTTTTACATGTCCCATTTCCACTCCCCTCCAAACGCCACAATATTTTAACATTTATGCCCCAGGTGCTGGAATCAGCAAGCATAAGAACATCTTTGTTTTCATTGAAAAAAATACTTCTACCATCATTGTTGAAGAAAGCAAGCTTGCAAACATGAAGCAAGTATACTCAAAAGGCTTGGAAACAAAAAGACTGTGAAAGAGAACTCCAAGTTCATTTTCTAAAGCATCTCATTATTTCTAAATGTACTTTTGGAGGCCTGACTTATGGTTTTCAAGCTCCTGAGGCAAAGCTGCAAATGTGGCCCTTATTCCCACGCAGGAGAAGCGCCGCTCACCCTCCTCCCTCCACACTGTTTAGGGAGGGGAAGGGGGAAGTAAAAAAAAAAAACAAACCAAACAAAAAAACCCCCAAAGAAACAAAAATCCAAAAAACACTACACCACCCAAAAAAAAAAAAAACAAAACCAACCGGCAAATCAAAATAACTCAAATAGGCACAGTGTTATCCTCTGCTCCACAACTGTTTGCTGCACTACCATCATTCCTCAAATGGATTTACTCAAGGTACCACATAAGAAAGCTCTAACCTGGCTGCAGGAATGGTTGAATCACATACTCTACCTCTGTTCCTCAGGTAGGAAAACTTTTGTTAGCAAAGTCTGAAGTTTCCAGGTCTCCTAGTGCTCATAAATCCTACTGCGGGAACTTGTTCTTTACATAGTCTGAATCACTTTGCTGTCCTGCAGTCATTAGAGCTGGAACAGGGCAGCTGACTGTAGTTGGGAACACAAGTACCTGTCATTCAGTGGCACTGCTCAGTACCTAATTGGAGTACAGTCACCAGGATTGAAAGGAAAGAAGGGCTCATGTTTACTTAAGTTGTCTGAACTCAAGTAGAACTAGGATTATTTGAAACCCTAGGGGTAAAGATGAACATCCAAGGACAAAAAGTTAAACAGGCCCATAAGAAGATGAAAACAGAGACCCCAGAAAGATTCTTCTGCATCTACGACCAGGGCACTATTATAGCTGTATTTAAAACCAAACACCTAATTCACACTGCAGGCAACCTAGTAGGTTTTTGTTTTCATAGCTCCACCTTCCAAGCAGGAAACAAAGTTTTAACTGCTGACTTCTGAATCTGTCATTCTGGGCAAGGATACTTTGGTCAGGGAGGTCTGTGTCTGACCAGGACCATCTCACTCAGTTTCTCATCAGCCCTTATAAAAATTGAAGAGCCAGCCAGCCTGCAGATTTGCTCCTAAAAGTTTATCTTGGGCAACATTGCCATGATGGTTTTCATTTAGAAGCAAGAAAATTTGGCTACTTTTTTTTTTTTTTAGATAACTACCCCTTTGCCTAGTCCACAGTTATTTTCCTTGTTTACACATATAAAAGTGTAACACCATCATTTTGTGGTGAGGGTAATCATGTTACAGAGCACTCTTACAGACCACAGGTTGAGAAACACTCATCTAAGCAGCAAGTTCAGTTTGTTGTATGTTTTCCTTTTAAAACAAAAACAGAGTGCTATTAAACAGTAGGGAGTAACTTTCCTTGTCTCTCAATACTGCATGTATGTACAAGTTTGGCTTTTAATTCTGATATTTGGCCTATGAAACCAACATGCATAAAGCCTTCAATACCCTGAACTCTAAACTTTAAAAACAAACTCTATAAACTCTGATTATATCAAAACCATGGTTCTGCCTCAAAGCCAAGTAAAGCTTACTGAAGGGAACTTACTGTAAATTCTGGAGATTAATCAACTTTATCAGGAAGACAAGTAGAGCATATGGTCCCAGTCTCACCTCAGCATTTTACCTCTAACCCCCTTTGGAGTTATAAGGCTTAAGGGGCTATTTGCTGATACTTCCATAGTAGATCCTATTCCCACAACAGACACCAAGTAGTTTGGGGGAAGGAGAGACTGAGGGGCCGGGGGTAGGGAGGTTGTGTGTGTGTGTAATTAATAAGATATTCTACATTCCCCTCCCCTTAAGACTTTCTATTTCAAAGAAAACACAGCATCTTTAGTCACCCTTAGAAACAAGATGTTTTCTTAAGTAGTACACAGTCCCATGAAACAATGAGCATTCTTTCTGGCATTCAAATCCATGCTCAGTGAGCAGAACAAACTTAAACTTGCAATGCAAACTGGTTTAATGCCATAGAAATTGTAAAGCCACCACCCTCATGAGGAATTGCATGTTCTGCAGCACACTGGAATGTTAAGGCAAGAATTAACATTAGCATGTTCAAGCAAAAGGAAATTCTTCATTTAGAACAAGGTCTCCTACTGCATGAGAGAATCATACGGCAGAGCAACGAGAACAGACGACTCCAGTTAGAGTGGATTTCTACATGTAATTCAGGTAGCAGGTTAATAGCAGCTACTCGCATGCTCCTTTGCGCACGCTGAACAGCCCATCTCCATGGTAAGAGTTTCTAACTCTTAAAGCCACAAGATGGAGCCAATAGTTCTCAGGAAGAGGTGCCTGTACTATCCCAGGAATCCTCAGAGCATTTAGCATACAGAACCACACTAGTTAAGTGTTCTGGCTGGGGTAAAATACAGGCAAGCGCGAAGGCAGAAGCCAAGCTGTATGTGTGTGCAGTCATTCTCCAGTCCCATCCTGCTACGTCTTAAGGAAGGCCTGTTCCTCACCAGCATCCTCAAAGTATCTGAAGATAAATGTGCCATTCTGGACTTTGGGTACAGCTATGGCATACAGCTGTGCTCAAAACCCTCTCCTGCCTCCTACACAACACTTTTCACAGTACCTTTTCTCTACTGCAGAATACTAAGAAAAATTACTTCATTGGAAAGGAGTGCCACAGTGGTTTACATACCTATCTGAAACACAGGGCAAACATCACGTAAACAAGACTATGTAAATTGCTGTAATCCTTGCCCAGAAGTCATCAGCTAGGGGATGTTCTACTTCCAATTTGTACACAAGTAACAGCAGAAATCACACTGGAAATTTACCGAGTCCCATTTCTATGCAATTCTATGTTAACTGGCATAACAGTACGTTGAATCTGTTCTGAACCATCCTGCCCCAGAGGCATCTCAGCTTCTCTGCTGCAGTTTGGTCATAACAAACCAACAGAGAATGGAACCTGGCACACTTAGAATCTGACTAAAAATCAGTATTTCCACACTATGTTGCTTATCCTGTTATTTGAGCCATAAGACTAAAGAGGAAAGCAACTTTGTCATTTACACAGTTGATACAAGCTGTCTGATCCAATTAGGTTGTGGAAAAAGAACTAGGAATGAATCAAACTACTGTACCAATTTGGTCCCAAAACATATGCAGACTATTTCCGGAAAACTGATGACGAGGTCCTCAGTCACCTCCTCCTCCCCTCCTTTCCACAGCCTGTAATATAACTGTTACAGATTCGATACAAAGGTTAGTTCCAGACACTTAAAAAATCAGCAGTTGCCTGGTTCAAGAATCTGGGGACTAGACATGCTTTTAAAATGCTGTAAAAATCAGTAACAAACAGTATCTGTTTTTCTTTTTATTACCAACAGTAATACAAATCCATTGTATTAGCATGATAATGAAAGGTGACCAGTTTTAGACATTAAAAATTTTGTGCAAGTTAGAGACAAAGCTCTGAAGAAAACAAAAATTTACATAGTATAGCATACATAGTTTAGAGGCAGTTTTATTAAGTCTTGCAATCACAATCCTTTACACTAAACTTCTTCCTTGGTGTTATCTCTTAACACCTTCCCCTCCCAAGAGGAACACCTGCCATTCCCATGAAGTGTGGTAATTACGGTGAAAATCATAGCTTTTTTGTTCCTCTTCCCTCCTTCTCCCAACTATAAAGTCAACAGGAGGTGAACATTGCAACATATGCTTATAGCAATTAAAGAAAGCTTCTGTCTGCATTAACTCTGAGTTGAATTGATAAACAGTATCCTCTTCTTGAGAAAGAATTGATAAACTTGTCAGCCCCAAGTACTGAGTTAATGCATTGGAAAGCTTAAAAAAAAAAGAAAAAAAAAAAAAGAAAGATCTTGGTGAGCATTTAGTTAGATGCACTTCTTCCTACATTCCAGATTGCCTTAGACTTACGGTAATCTTAAGCATTTTATGAGCCAAATAGAATTCAACTGGAACTTCAGATGGTTATTAATATTTTACTGAAATTTAATGCCAGTAAACATATGCATTCCTTTTTCTTCATCAAGCCAAATATTTACCTGGTAATTGCAATAAAGGCATATTAGTCTGTATAGAACACATATGGCACAAGTCATTGACGATGTGCTCATCCCGCATCTGTACTCTGATCCGGAGACATGCTCCTCCAAAAAGAGAAGGGAGTAAAGTCTGCCTTTGCACTCCTGGACTTTAACCTGCATTTTTCATATACTTACCCCCCATTATAATGGGGGCTTGTCTCATAGATGTTTGCTCAAACCAGAAGGAAGACTGGGGCACTTGAACATTCACTACTAAGCCACATATGGAAGATTGCATGTAGCAGTAAACAGCTCCCTGACATTATGTTAAACCATTAAACAAGAATAATATTTGAATGCCTAAGTGCAGGTGCATGGTCAAGTCTTACATGACCTCCAGCTTCAAATATCCAGTTACTTCCCTACAGCCACACTTCAGAAAGATTTAAGAGCACGTTATACTGAGTAAGAGAAGCCTTGGTCTTTAATTACCTAACATGCAAAGGCTGCTGGAATATATCAGCTGCAATACAGCTGTCAGTTATCTCAGCTACACAGCATGGATAGCAGGCAGCCACAAACACCCTCCTTACCAAAGTCCTCGGTATTTGGTGTACCTGATGTGCAAGTACTTACTTAGATTAGAAGCCAAAGCTCCATTTACTCCGCTCACAGGAAGCCCTCAAGTCCAAAGGAAGCATTTCTTTGTGCCATCTTTTACTCACTCTAGACAACCCACCTGATGCTGATGTCCACTGATGTCCAATGAAGCAGACCTGGAAGTCATTCAAGGACCCTCCAATCATATTGCCCCTATCTAGAAGAGTATGCTTAGGCACTTCCATAATACGAGGCAGAAGCAACAGGATTTCAGTCCAGAGGAGCAGTTTTATTGTCTTCCTGGTACAAATCAGAATGCTTCTTGCCCACTGTTATGAAGTAGCCAAGGTAGCTGCCTTGTTTATCATGTTTTCACCTGTAACTGGAAAGTTAAACTGCAGTAGATCACAAGTACAGAAGAGGAATACTAAAGAGCTGCTGTATTTAGTCTCCAGGCTTAGTCTTTCTGGAAAAGGTGACAAGCACAGAACACTGAAGAGATGCAGTATCAACCGATGAAGCAGCAAGCACCTTTTTCTAAGTCCACCTCAGTGGTGGGGTTTTATCAGTTGGAAAAAAAAATAACCCAAGTGAAAACAGCACATGGACTATAAGAGACCAATGGGAGACTATTCTCTGAGTAGAAATTAATCTGCCCTATCAAATACTGTCAGGTACCTTAAGACTAAAGAGATCAAAGATCAAGGCATGCAAGTTTCTTGAGACAATACAGCCATGCTGCTCATTTGCTGAGTTAATTATTCATATGGCAATGAAAGTTTAGTTCTGTTAGACACATTTTACAATCTGCCTCAGAGGGGCTTGACCTAGATAAGCTTGTCATGTGAATTCAACTGTTGTTTATCCTTTAGGTTAATTAAGGACTTAACCTTTAGGTCTCAACTAAAACCAAACCTAAGTGAGTTGACTTCCTCCAGGAGGCATTAATTTGCTGTATGCACAATATGCACTCAATTTTCTTTAGCCATGGAAGCTCAAGAGGAAACTTTGTTAGAAGTGTTACAGCTTCAAGTGCTCCATTAGGTGCTTAGGCTTTAGACGTAGGTGATAAGAGCTCAAGTGACAAGTTCTACCAGCAGGCTCCCAGCCTCTACTTCAAAATTGTATTGTCCAGTTGGCTTTGTAATACCAATTAATCACACTGTTCCAAGAGAATTATTTCTAGAATTGGTTACCCATTCTTTCTGCCTATACAAGATAACATCAACAAAGAAGGAATTTAACTTGACAAGAATGAAGATTACAGCACCTTTTATTTAGTACAGTTTCCCGGATTCAATGAGTTGCCTGACAAGTTGAACTAGTTATGGAAGACAATGAGTTTGCAATAAGTCCCTGTGAAATCTCAAGCCAACAGGGGGTCTGATATCTAACACGTTTCTTTTTTCAAAGTTCAGAGATGGAATGCACAAGAGCAATCTAGTACATGTTAAAAATGTTTTTCAATCTCAAATTGCAATGTTAGGTACTGAACAGTATTCACTACTCATTCACCTCAAGAAGAAACTATTTGTTAATTTAGTGCTGCACTGTATTTCACTGAACAACCACATAGCATACTTCTTTCACCAAGTAACTGTGTTTCAAGCATCCAGTTAAGCAAAATTCACTCTACTCCTTCAAAACAGAAGATAACCATAATTCATTGATAGACTCCATAAGAGACAGTTAGGTTCCACAGTGACAGAAGTAAGTTTTTTTGGCAACTGTACTTAAGCTGGATCAGAAAGCTAAGTTCAGTCAGCTGACAGGAGGACCTATGTACTGGTTTTTCCATTTCTAGGCTGGGTTTTGTGGATCAATGTGATGACCAGCAAAACTCAACATGCATCCCCATGTGCTAGGTTGCTGCGCATCAGAAACAGTACATATAAAATTAACAGTGATAACAGATGTGGCAACTGCTTAACTTCCTTTGCTTTTTGACACCACATAACTCACTAGTCAGCTAATCATCGAGAGGTAGCATGTATGCCTCACCTATTCCAAGTCATGATTGTGTGATGTGACCCATTCTTACTCGATGTTTGTCTTCAGCTAGACAGGAGACAGATGCAGATGTTCCCACTTTTCAACATTATCACAAGTATTCCATATAAACGAAAAGGATGAAATCAACACTTTGATTTTTACTATTCCAGTACTCCGGAGGGGAGGATGACAGATGTAGCATGAGTGTAACTGAGTTTAGCCACAATATATGGGAGAAACCCAGGACAGCATTTGAAGGAAATGGTGACAATATTATTCCTTTTGTAGAAATGCTTATAGTAATTTTCTCACCCCATACCATTAATTTAAGGATGAGAAGACAGACCAACAGGGAATGCACCTAGCCAGTATTTAAATATCAATTTTTGCATTGCCTAAGTAAGTCTGAATTGAGTTCACAGGCTTGATTCATGAACACTGTATTGACTAAACAGAACATGGAAGAAAGTTTGTTTTGAGTTGACTCTCAAGAGACAGTTGCTATTTCTTACATGGAGTGTAGAGAAGAAGCCAGCAGATTTCAGTGTAAAAAATATCAGTAACAACTAACAGAAGATGGGAGACTCAAACCCTTTATCAGATGTCATCTAGCTTTTCTGCAGTTTGCAACATCAAGGAGGGCAGCAACAGGGGAAAGAAGTGTTTGAACCTGAACAGCTGTGCTTGTTAAGGCTAGTAGAGGTTCAAAAGAAACATATTCAGAGAAACATTAGCATAAACTAGGAAGAAATACAAAAGTACTTTGTATAACCAAGCAGAAGGACTGTAGGTCCGAAATGGTTTCTAGTTTTGAAAGACATTGGGAAGACAAAGCCTGTTCAGCTTCAGTAGGCCTAAGTTTTGTTGGATACCAGAAATGGTTTTAAAGTTCTGTTTTCACATTTTGAAGGTGTGATATGCAAAGCAAAAGATAAAGGAGTCAGTACAGACTTCCTTTCATGAATCCAGCCCTATATCCTTAGTGGTATCTTATCCATGACACCTGTAGATAGACATTTACAGTTCCCAAGCATCACAGTAAGCAACATCTTTCTTTAAAGCTTTTCTTGTTCTTGCCACTTTTCTTGCCATTCTTGTCTTTGTTTTCTGACATTTTCTTTGCTCTGATTTCTCTCATTAAATCAAAGAATACCTGGGAGGGAAAAATAAAGAAAGATTAAAACAAGATCTGCCAGCAGAAAACAGATTAAAACCACTGTATTATGCATCAAATACAGATGTAGTACCACACTGCACCTAATACAGCAGAAGTGAGTCCAGACATAGATCCCAGTGACAAACTCAACATCAGAATTATGCAGCATGTCAAATAGTGGCAAGTAGCACAATCTTACCTGGCTGTCAAGTCATTCAACAGCCCTGTTTTAACAGCTTTTTATTGATTATCAATCTTGCAGAAAAGTAGCATTCCAAGTTCATAAGAATATTTTTCTGTGTATAGCAAACACTTCCAGGTAAATCACTTTTGTAAACTATGCAAAGCATTTAGTCCTGTCCTTTTCATGAAGTTACAAACACATTCTTCTCAGCAGTATTCTGCCTGGTTTATAATAAAAAGGCTGCAGCATTCAAGTGACAGTGTGAGGTACACAAAAAGAAAAAAATAAATCTCAAACTATGTTACAAGAAAGATCCAGCAAAAGTCATTACTCTGGCGTTTACTATAAAGTTTTAGCTGATTTCACCCCTGTGCACCTGATGTCTAGGTACATACCACTTCAGGTGCAACAGCTGTTTTACTGTAGAGAGGTATTGGGAAAAAGGATTTTTAGAATTACAGAACAAGAGCTAGGTGTCAACTACAGAGTTAGGCTTTTCTGGTTTTAATGAGGAACTACACAAGTCATATACTCAGAAGACCATGCTACTGATCAGAATAAACTAGTTTATCATTCAAAACCCTCTTAATATTTTAATTGTTTCAGTAACAATGCACAATCATCACAATGGCCAATAACTTGACTTAACATACACAAAGCAGTGCTTATGTAGAGGATAACCAGTATGTCACATCAGCTAGTTAAAGTCTATGAGAGCAGGCCTAGAGCACCACACTTCTATACTCTAGACACACAGCTAGACTGCTATTAAACTCAACTGATCAGAAAGCTAGTAAAACTATAAAGCAGGCTAGGCAGTCGCTAGTCACATGAGACAGCTCACAGGCAAAAGCAAGTCTCTGTGTTCATGTTTTACTACACCACCCAGTTTATGCATCTGACAGTGTCTTACAAGTCAGAAAGTTTCTTTACTAAATTGACATTACGCCATGTCCTTTAAAAGCAAAAGTCTCATATACTCTGTTTTAACCAACAAGTGGAATAAGTAACATGCATCAACAGCATTTCCATTATTAAACCAATACAGACCAGAAGAACAGGAAACTGTCTATAGGAACTTGAGTAATGCTAAGTGTGTATGTTCTTTGTCAAAGAGAAAACTGCTCAATTTTTAAATCTTTAAACAAATGCAGGTTACCAAGCC
>NW_009934523.1:0-332 GCF_000696875.1 Nestor notabilis
CGGGAGTGGAGCCCCAAGGATTTCAGGGGCAGGAGCACAGCGGCGCCAGCAGAAGTGAGTGGAGCATCCATGAGGGCTGGATGGAGGGACAGGACACACCGCTCCAGTCTGCCTTCGAAGATGCTGGCTGGGAGGTGACAGTGGAGCTGTTGCTGGGTCCCCTGGGCAGGGTGAGCACCTCAGGGTGCTCCTGCCTCACTCGCCTTCCTCTCTGTGCGCACAGGGTGGTGCAGAACGTGGTGCTCCTCTCCAACAGTCAGTGCCAGAGACGGTGACAGAAGCCACCCTGCACTATGCCGTGTCCAAGTGTGGCTGGGGGGCGGGGGGGGGGG